>NC_051160.1:71369208-71389491 GCF_013339745.2 Dermacentor silvarum | reverse complement strand
CATTAAGCGACGACTTGTCTTGGTCAAGTCCGGCTCACGACAACGCATGACGTGAGGCACTCAGGAAACACAATGAGCGTCTTGGGAATGTTCACGTCAGGCGCTGTCTTAATCCGAAATTGACAAAGCCAAGGCGTGTATTGAATACGGGGGTTAAATTTACCAAAACTATTGAAAAAGTAATTACGTGCTCCAACTCGCGGAGCTACACTGTGGGCTACGAGAGACAGCGTGGTATAGGGCTTCCTATTAAATTTCACACCAAAAATGATTCAAAGGAAATTAAATGTTCTTACCGAAACGTATTTGATACCATATCTAGCAGAACGGGGATGTCGCGATCGGAATCTAAGCTCCCCCTTGTGCTAAGCAGCACAACGTCGTAGCGGCTGTATACACCGGCCGTATTAGAAAAGCTGCCTCGGTCCTTTTCTAACAAGCTGAACTCTGCTGCGTCACTCACTTGCATCCCTCGTCGAACTCTTGCCCAGACTCGTGCAGGTGCGGCCCTTTTATAGGGCACGTAGTCGTCTCCGCAAGCCCTCAGGGTCTCGATTTTGCAGCCGGCATTCAGCCTCAATTCGCATTTGCCTTTGGAGAAGGAGAGCAGGTGACAGTTAATTATGGAGAAAAATACGGGGATTTGACGGGATAGATTCTTCGTGAGCTAAAAATCGTATAAATGAAAGAGAAAGAGAAGCCATGGAGAATCATAGGGAAATTGTTACGTTTATTTCATCATCATCATCATCATCATCAGCAGCAGCCTATAGTTTATGTCCTCTGCAGGACGAAGGCCTCTCCCTACTATCTCCAATGCCCCTGTCTTGCGCTAGCGTATTCCAACTTGCGCCTGCAATTTCCTGACTTCATCTCCCATCTGGTTTTCTGCCGACCTCGACTGCGCTTCCCTTCTCTTGGTATCCATTCTGTAACCCTAATGGTCGATGGTTATCCATCCTACGCATTACATGGCCTGCCCAGCTCCATTTCTTCCGCTTAATGTCAGCTAGAATATCGGCTACCCGTTTGTTCTCTGATCCACACCGCTGTCTTCTGTCTCTTAACGTTAGTCCTAACATTTTCGTTCCATCGCTCTTTGTGCAACTCAACTTCTTCTCGAGCTCAACTTCTTCTCGAGCTTCCTTGTTAAACTCTAAGTTTCTGCACCTTATTTTAGCACGTTTATTTGAAGAGTACAAATTCGAAATCAGAGATGTAGATGAGGGAAATGAAGTGGATGAAAAGACAACTTGGCCCAGGGTGGGAGCCGAAGCATATCTCCCAATTAGCGTACGGTACAGTCACCAAATAAGCTACCACGTTGGCCATACTCCCGTCAAATGTCGGCGTATTTTTGTATGTGTGTTCTCACTTCATCGCCAACCCATCGTGCCAAGAATGTATCCAAAAATGTTTAGGCTGTGTACATCAACCTGTACGTAATAAATGTGCGCGCTGGAGAGAGGAGTTTTAACAATAACTGTAACAGTTAACCCAGCGAAAGGCTCGGCAAGCCAAGGCAGGTTAATATATCACAAGACATTGAGCAGCATTGACATTATTGAAGCAAAGAAAAAAGCGCGGCAACTATTAGCTTTTCATGGGAATTTTTCACGGGAAACCCAAACATCATATCTTTTTCTTCACTACTTTCACCTCTCTCGTCGTCATCATCATCATCAGCCAATATTGAGGTCCACTGCAGGACGAATGCGATCTCCAATTACCCCTGTTTTGCGCTAGCTGATTCCAACTGTAGTTCACCTCCCGTAGTTCTCCGCAGTTATTGGTGCAGTAATAATTTGCATCTTTCTTATCGAGACATTGTGTCCATTTGCCGAAAAACTAAAGCCCATGCATTGAATGCCTATGTCGACAAAATAAACGTAAGTGCTGAGCAAACGCCACAGCTACCAGAGCATGGATGGAACTGTTCCACGTTAGAAAACATGTAAGTGAGCAGACAGCGCGCCATAGGTGTCTTTGATGGAAAAAAGAACTTAGTTTTACACGTACTTTATAACTATAGAAATAAACAAATTAGACAGATCCAACGCAGATGGCGGATCCTTGTGAATCGAATCTCGTGAAGCGGTTAATTGAAAGCCACGAAATTGTTCATATTCTCTTCCCTGTCTTACAGCAGAATGATTACATGCCTGCTCGGCAAACTCGCGGATACCTACACCGCGGCCGACACATGGCCCACGCGTGAGCGGATTGCGTTGTCTCCAGGATGGGCACAGTTTTCACTATACCATTTCCGGTATTGGTCCCGTTTACTATTTCACTCTTTCGAAGAACGGCCCGCTTACTCTCCAAAGAGCCAATCGAACAGGCACGCCAAACCCGGTGAGAAACACGGAGCAAGCTGACTTGAGTGAAGCATTTTAGTGAATTTAGTGAATGAATAGAAGGCGCATATTTGTTGCGGTGTTGATAATTAGGTACCGTTTGTCGTTTCATTCCACAATTTCATAGAGAACAGAGCCGATCGCCCTCAGAAATGTAGGGGTAGCACATATGGCTATATTTGTTACATGAGTGCTTTCATGATTCTCCTTTCGACCGACCCAATGAACGGAGCATGGTAGCGGTGTCCGATGGAGTAGTTGAGTGGCGCGGTATAAAAGTTTCCAAGTCAGACAACGAGAACCAGGCTTCGTAGACAGCATGCCAACAAGTGGTTTGTTATAAGACAATTTTTCTGCACGGAGGCGTCCGAAGCCATCTGTACAAGTTAGGTTTAAGACGCACCGGTGGTTTTGTCTCTGCTCGCTGATGTTGTCGCCTTGGGGGCGTACAGAATGAGCCGTGTTTGGGCAGTAATTCAAAATTCGGAAACGGTAGAGAAGACAATGAGCCATGGTTAAAGGACCGTGAAAGACTGTCGCTATATGGCATTATATCCAGAAAATCAAGATGAACGTACGCATGATGCAGCAATTTTTGTGACACATTGCGGCATATTGCACATCATTGTTACAATGTGTTACAAAACGGTGTACGGCAAACGTTTGTACTGGACGTTTACAGACGTAACTAAGAATGATGCTAAGGTGACACATGCTGTATACATTCCATAGCAAGTATGTGCAAAAATTATGTCATCTCGGTAGTGTCACAGGAGATATTTCCCAGCAATTCGCATGCTTATCCTATTTATACTACGAGGTCTGTTAGAAAAGTATCGACTTTTTTGCGAGCACCTGATGGATATGAAAGAAGCGCGCTTGCATCAGCCGACCTTGAACCTTCGTGCGCATGCGCGTATTTTTTTCTGCCTGCCAATAGCGTCAGTCGCTGGGACGCAGCGTTTGAATGAGGTAGTGTGCAGCGCTCTCATCGGTTTTTTTATTGCAAGGAAAATGGCTGAGCAACTGGAGCAGCGCACTGCATCAAATTTTGCCAGAAAAGGGTGACAGCCAAGTGTAAACCATTCGGAAGATTCAGACGGCTTTCGGTGACGATGCTATGAGCAGCACACAGATTAAGGAGTGGTACGACCGGTTTAAAGACGGCCGCACATCGGTGGAGAGCGATCCATGCTCCGGTCGGCCATCAACATGTCGAAATGACCAGGTCATTACCGAAGTGAACGCTGCGGTGATGCGGGACCGTCGTGTGACTAACCGAAAAATTGCGGGAAAGGTGGGCAGCAGCATTTTTTCGGCATATTCCATTATTACCGAAGATTTGGCCATGAAGAGGTCCACAGGAAATTGGCGCATCCATCACGACAATGCTCCTGCACATTCGTCGCACTTGATTCAGACTTTTTCGGCGAAAAACCAGACGCCTGTAGTTCAACAGGCTCCTTACTCTCCTGATATGGCCCCCTGCGCCTTCTGGCTGTTTCCCAAAATCTAGAGGTCATTGAAAGGAGTGCGATTTCAGACAAGATAGGGCATTATGGCTGCAACGACAGCTGAGCTAACTCCATTCCGAAAGAGGCCTTCTCGGAATGCTTCCAACAATGGCAGCACCGTCGGGAGAAGTGTGTGGAGTCCCAAGGAGACTAATTTGAGGGTGATTAGGTTTCCAACACTCCAGTTATGCCTGTTTTTTTTCTTCATCCAAAGGTCGGATACTTTCTAACAGACCTCGTATATCTGGTCCTCAACAAAGCGAGTTCCGGTAAAATAAGCTGATCCATATGGTAAATGTCGTTTAATACTCTTCAGAAATTTACATTTTTGCAAAAATGTAGGTAAATTAATTGCAGCGCATTGTAGACAAAGACTACTGCAAAATGAGACACACAGGCGCCGTGTGTCAAGTAGCCCAAATTCCCGTTTTACATTCTGCACAATATCTGAGGTAAGTGCTTTTTATCATGAAGTTGTCCGCCTTCACTAATGCCAAGAACTATTTGTGGAAACTAGGGGATCACGAAGCTTTTTATAATATTGGTTCCAATCAATCCACCACACGAGGCGGTGGCTGAGTAGCCTCCTTCTATGTTGAAGTTTCTCCCGGAGTATTAAAAGCAGACTGCAGGCATTCAATCCCGTCGTCGTTATACACAGCGTGGAAATGTACTGAAAATGAAGGACGAAGCATTTTATTCACCGTGAACCTGATTGCAGAAAGGATGGAGCCGGCAGACAGGGTAAGTATAGGCCTCTGCAGAGCGAGGAATCCATTACAGCAGATAGTTGTAGGTGACTCACCAAGGAGTGAGGGTGCTGCTTCGATGCGTTTTCAATGTCCCTTGCGCCGAAGGCCTTGCGATAAATAGGCCGATGTCTCAAAGGAATAGCCTTGCCCTAATTTGACTCGTGCTGCTCCATCCGCATGCGTCACCTCTCCTCAAATAACGATCCTAGAGCACAATGTTTTCACCGTGTGCCAATAAAAAAAAAGAAAATTACCTTTTACAAACCTGCTGCAATGCCAACACTACACCAATTCATTTCGGTGGGAGCTGAAACAGGCGATGACTTCTGGGTATGGTCGTCATGCCAATGTGTATATGTCATCGTCCTCACGCCGTCAGCATCCCGCCATCGTCTTCATACAGTCGTCTTCATGCCACCGCCGTTATAGAATCGCCGAAATCCCATTATCGTGCGGTCGTCGTCACCCTGTCGTTATTATACGATCTCGGTCATTTCAGAATCGTCGACGCATTATCATGCCGTCGACGCGTGATGGTGCCTTCGGCTGCACCAGAAAGCCGGCGCATGCTCGACAATCAGAGAAGACCGCAGTAGTTTAAGCTACAACGCTGTAAAACATTCTTTACGCTGAAATGTAATGGAAGAAGTGGACCCTTCAGGCCCCCAAGTGGTTTGGCGAGCTCGAAATTTGGAGCATAAGTGCCTAGCCTACACATCAGCTAATGCTTAAATATTCGCATTACATGCTCGTAATCATCCTTTGAGATTTTGTTTTTCTCACGCAATTGCACGAGTGTTTTTCCAGTTCCCAGCCCTAGCTGTTGAATCACGTGTTCAGCGAGCGCAATCGAATAAACGTGTTGGAGGGTCACTTTGTTGTATAGCTGCTTGAGCCACCTATTTTTCACCTTGGTCGGTTTATACATACGAACAATTCGCTCGCACAAGCACGGGAACCAGCGAACCATAGCAGAAAACCTTCCTTGGGTTTAGCCTTCACATCGACGTCCATCTTGTCAAAAGAAAATTTTCGGGGCATGCACTTTTCAGCTCAGATTGACTCCTTGAAACCCAAAAAGTAACAGTTCATTATATTTAGCACAGTAAGATTCCTTGACAGATGAGGAAGAAGACCGTGAAACTGAATACGAACAGTGGTTTTCTACATTGACATTGATGGTTCCGTCTTCAATATAACGTACAGTACCTTGTTAACGAAAGTTTTCAATGAAGTAGTGTTTGGCTGTATGATACGGCACTAACAGTTACGCGCTGTGAATGAGTGGAAGAGCACAATCGTCACCATAGAACAGAGCTCAACTCACCAAGCAGTGGTACAGTGACCAGAACGAGCAGTCCGAAAGGAAGACTGGCCGCCATCACGAGTGCACGCGCGATCTTGCCTAGTGTCCAACTCAAACTGAACGGTAGTCACACATGCAGGGGGGTATTAAATGTGCAGTCGTCATCAAGGAAAGAAACGAGAAAATAAGAGAGTGGTGTGGAATTAACCTCAAAACGATCGAAGGCCACGATGGTGCGGAAAGGTCTGCGTCTCCTTCGCCCATTCTGTTGTATTGCGGAACGCGTATGCGGCGGTCATGGCCATTCTGATTGATGAAAAAGAAAACGAAGCTAAAAATGAGATGGGCGAGGGAAGTCCATTGTGAAACTGGTTTATGCCTCGCGTGGGTTGAAAGGTGCGTACGCCTGCTAAGAGGCAATGTGTGTTTGGTGATGGCACGTGTTTACTGCGAAAGAGTACAGCAACTCGTCTCGAATAAGTTAGTGGGCAAGCTCGACACAATCTTCAAACTTTGGACTCGCATACGTAATTGGTTTCGGGTTTCGTCATCGGATTGCCGTGCTGTTGCGTCGAGCACACGTGTTTCGGGTGGCTGATGGCGACAAGCTCATCATTGAATGCGTGCCTTCGTGAAGGGGCGCTGCCAGAGCTGGCACCGCTGCGTGTTGTCTGCCGGAGATTTGGCAACACAGGTGTTTGCCAAGTAACGGATTTACCATAGAGACAAGCGAAAGCAGCAAGTTATTCGTTGTGGCGCTTGCCCCAGTTGTTGTGTAACCCTGTAGGAAAATTAGTTTTATTTGCAACGTTGCTCTTTCTTACTTACAAGGCGAGAGAGAATAAAGCATTACCGAAAGTGAATGAATTGACAAACTTGTTGGCGCACTACAACGACTGCTCATGTGAACCGCTGTTTCAGAAAAATAAAATTCTAAGTGGGAAAAACTTGGGAGGATATATCCCCAATGTATAACCATGAAAGCGAAGCTTACTTAGTTTTGGAGAATGGTGCATTGAAACACGACGCACGCCACCTATATTATGTACGTCTCTTTATTTACAGATTACAACCTGTCCGTGGTTTCGGGTCGCTTGTTTTTCTCTTGTTCTGCCACTGTCCGACTTTTCCGAGGGGCAGCCATTCAAAAAAAATGTGGTTGATCCCTCTTATAAAGGAATCGGTATAGAACACGAAAGTGAAACGTGTCTTCACAGAAGTAGTGTAATGTTTATTGCACATTGATATATAATGTCTATTGGTGTTTTGTGGCTAAAGCGCCCTTAGGCGTTGATGCACCCACGCTGACGCCTGGTGGCACGTCTCCTCCATCACGACTACCAACGTCGATGACCATGAGCAACCGTCGTGCATATATGGAAGCTGCACTACGCTGCACACGCTAGCACAACGCGAAAGACGAAGCACGTAACTGACACACTAATACAACGCGCAAGACAAAGCACGTAACTGAATCGTCACCGAGTCAAATCAGCGCGTACAGCGCGTCGTAATTGCAGCCTCCGCGATCAACTTCAGAAACATTTTCAGAGCTAATTGCGGAGGCCACGCTCCGCTGTGCTGAGTACGGTGAACGCCACCTGGCGTTGGTAGTGCTTCTTGATGCCAGCGTCCCTTCGAATGCTGGCATCGAGGCGTCGTAGTGCTGAGACCACCGAAGCGTTCACTGTCGGTGCGCGTTAGTGTCATAATGCAGTGCTTCGCAACCGAGTCTGCATTTCGATGGGAGAGAAATACGAAAGCACCCATGTACTTAGATTTAAGTGCATGTGAAAGAACCCCAGGTGGTCCAAGTTATTCCGGAGTCCCCCACAATGGCGTGCCTCATAATCAGATTGTGGTTTTGGCACGCAAAATACGACAATTTAATTTATGGTGGTGTGAATCTAGTCGCCTAAACTCGCTTTCACTCGTACACACAGCATAAGGCATGCGGCGACGCAACGAAGTTATGTGTTGTGTCTTTTCAACCATTTAACATAATCACCAAATTAAAAAATAATATGTAATTAAACAAAACCAACGGCTTCGCTGGTCTTCCATCTTCACATGGAAGGGCTCCGATTTTTTTTTTCTTTTTTTTTGGGGGGGGGGGGCGAATTAAAGCCATTAGGGCTTGTCTCATAGATGGAGGCAATGGCTCTCTTCTTAGAATGTGTCGGAATACATCACAACGAATAGAAGATAGTCTGCAACAAAATATTTTGTAGAAAGCAGCCCCGAAGCCATTCAATCCAGGAGATTTGGCAGATTGACGCTGAAAAATGGCGTGAGGAACTTCTTCAGGGGTAATTTCCCCATCTATAATCTCACTTGTGTCCGCGGGGATGAAGGCAGGAAATTAACAAACTGGTCCAGTTCTTTATGTCTGTACAGCTTTTTCTTTGAGATGTTCAGCGTGGCCATTCTTCAGTACAGGTTCTATATCTTTCTTTTTAATAAGTCTGTTCCCATTGTCCCTTAAAATTCGATGAGGTTACTATTAGCTTGAGCACGCTCTTTAGAATTCAATATTTTAGCAGGTTTCTCCTCTTTCTCTAGAGGTTTAGCTCGGCTACGAATTACACTTTCGCGATAATCCTCTCCATTATCCGTAGTAGTTAAGATTTACACCTATTGATATTTGGTGTATAAACTCCAGTGCTTAAGTTTTTTTTCCGCTTATCAGGTTGCAAAGAGACTTGGTGGGAATCTTCTACGTTCTAATTTCTTCGCCCTTGCTTTTTCTTGTCCTTTTCGTAAGAAGAGCAGCTTCAGCCTTTCCTTTAATTCTTTCCATTCAACAGCCGTTAATTTAGCTCCTGTCCTCGCGTCCAGTGTATTCGCTATTTCAGCAATAACTGTGCAGTGTTCAAGAAGAGTGTCACTCAATCTCCAAGTTTCCCACCCGCTGGATCAACTTGATTTCCTTCCACTGCCACTGAGAACTGCTACAATAAGACCATGGTCATCCAACGCAACAGATATAACGTCGCACAAACCTCCCTTTGCTTGGAGGTCAGTAGAAACGTATAGACGATGAATCCTAACATGACGTTCTCCCTGCCAATGCGTGTATCCAGGAGCTGGCAAAGTAACAAACTCTGTGACATCCAGAAGATCATAATAAGAAAACAAATTTCGAAGCTCTACCCTTAGGAATTTTTGAACAGTCCTTATTTGAAAGAACGCAGTTAACATCGCCGCCAAGCGGAGAAGTGAAAACTTTGTCAATGAATTGCCGCAATCTAACAAATAAATTTCTTTCTGGTCAGCGGATTCATTGGTAGAATATGTGGACACACTATACCTCGATCTTTTTCCCATTCTTGGCATGCATTAAAGCGGCCTTTTTGCAAAACAGAGCTGCGGCTGCCCTACGCTGAACATATGTGATAATGTGCCAAATTTGTGATAATGGCAACCGAAGAACCGAGTGGCCTCCTGGATATGGTGCGCCGAAGAAAGTGTGGTCTCCTGAAGGAGAACCACATCTTTGTTCTGAGATAGCAAAATATAAAGCAGCCATTGTTTGTGTTGTCTCACAATGAGGCAAACCACGTTGTCTAGGTGGTGTTGGGCTAACGCAATCGAATGTACCCACTCTCAATCTATGCCGTGCGGCAACAAAGGAGAGGAATGCGAGACCAAAATTTTGAAACAAGAGAAACGCCGCATGAGACGTGGGCTCCGGCGCATCGTCAAGCTTGAACGCACAACGCCTTTCATGCACACCACACACGCAGCCTTTTCTGGTATGACCTCACTCACGAAGCTTTGGGAGGCCATCCTCGCTCGAGCTGACTTGGAGATCCAGAAGGGTCCCTTAGACCAGGCTGAGCGTACGGCAACGGCCACTGGAGTCCTGGACTAGCGACCCACCCTTCCCCCTCCCTTGCCTTTTCTATTTATTCAATATAGTTTTTAATTCATACATTAATTCTCTGTAACACGGGACGCGCCTCAATGGAGCACAGGCGTCATAAAATTGAACGGAGCGGCTGTGGCACGATCGCCTCGGATGCACCATGCGTCCACTTGGATCTCAGGGAACAAACCGAAGTGAATCCGGCGCAGTGATCCGGAGTCGCAAATACATTATGCTGGTACACGGCGTATTTCCACGAGAGTCAAAAATAAAGTTGTTTCATTCATATTTAAAACAGCGCCAAATAACACGGACAAGAGAGAACACGGCACGAGCAATGTCCCGTGTGCTTTCTTGTCCGTGTTTTTTGGCGCTGTTTTAAGTATTAAAGATCCGTACCAACTAGCTCGCACCCAAACACTTCAAAGTTATTTCCTCCCCGAGAGTCACGCTTAAGGGCTCTCGTTTGAGGAGCGTTGATGATGAGCGCGGGTTTTCGTTCTTGGTACCCGCCATGGTTCTTCACTGTCGTTTGCGTTCTGTTCCAGGTGAAGCATAGGCGGATTCAAGCGGCTTTTTTTTTTTCGGGGGGGGGGGGGGGGTGTCAGGCAGGAAACATTGTACCATCAATTTTTGCTTCAGTGCTCCTTTTTTTTTCCAATGCATAAACGCGAAATTCGCCTGCCTTTTGCGTCGGGACGGTTGTGGAGGGCGGCGGGTCTCCAATTTCACCTTCTGCAACGCATTGTTGTGACGCCCAAACTGATATTTATTAGGGGCGAAGCACCTTAGGGCCGAGCCTTGTCCCTCGTAGTCCGTAGCTCTGGTTGGCATGGAGACCGCTATGAATGTATGTATACGTATATATACATATATTTATATATGTATATGTATAGTATATGTACGCCAAGCTCCGGCTTCCGGGAGCCGGAACCGGAAGCCGACTTCTGCTTCCGGTTCCACTCCCGGTTCCGGAAGCCAGCTTCCGGCTTCCGGAGAACGTTTCCGCCGTTTTTCTCTCTCGTCCGTAGCTAGGGGCGCTGCATTGCACAAGGTCGTTCGTTCCCGACGCGCGCTCTCTTTCTCTCTCGTCCGTAGCTGTGGTTTACCTGAATGATCCCCCGGTACTTCGCCCACTCATCATCATTCACTTCGTGGATGTGCGGGGATTGTTTTTATTACAGCGAAGCTGTATATAGCTAGTTACCAGCGTATTGATGTCCGTAGAACATTAGCATGGGCCGATCCCGAAGATTGTGCAATACCGGGCCGACCAGTGGCGCAGGTGAAACAGCTTTCATGCACTCCGCCGACTTCCAAAAAGAAGTTTAAATCTTAATAATAATATCTTAATATTAAATAAGTTATAGTTTATTAGCAACAATGGGCACGAAATACACCAAATGACTGAGGACCTTAACCGAGAAAGTGTAGGAATGGGGATGAATTAAGATTAATATGCAGAAGACAAAGATGATGTTCAATAGCCGGGCAAGGGAACAAGAGTTAATGATTGCCAGTCAGCCTCTAGAGTCTGTAAAGGAGTACGTTTATCTAGGCGAGTTACTCGCAGGGCACCCTGATTGTGATAAATAAATTTATAAAAGAATAAAGTTGGGTTGGAGTGCATACGGCAGGCATTACCAAATCCTGACAAGGAGCTTACCGCTGTCATTGAAAAGAAAAGTGTACAGTCATTGCATTCTATGGGTGCTAACATATGGGGCAGAAACTTGGAGGTTAACAAAGAAGCTCGAGGACCGCACAAAGAGCGATGGAACGAAAAATCTTAGGAGTAACGTTAAGAGACAAGAAGAGAGCGTGTGGATATTCTAGTTGACATTAAGCGGAAAAAATGGCGCTGGGCAGGCCATGTAATGTGTAGGATGATAACCGGTGGGCCATTGGGGTTACAGAATGGATACCAAGAGAAGGAAAGGGCAGTTGAGGACGGCAGAACACTAGGTGCATGGGGTGATGAAGTTAGGAAATTCGCAGGCGCAAGTTGGAATCAGCCAGAGCAAGGGAGGGGTAATTGGAAATCACAGGGAGAGGCCTTCGTCCTGCAGTAGACATAAATATAGGCTGGTGATCATGATCTTGGGTCCAAATACAACCCGTATCAGATATTAAGCTGATAAGAACAGATACTACACTTGGACGCGAGTCGGTCATGTTTATGTTCGCACCATACACGTGTACGCCATCCCGCGTATTCAAACTAGTGCCTACCAACTTGAGTGTCTGCTGTCTCCTGACGTCATGCTATACGTAAGCTCCTTTCCTCAGTTCGGCTCTGACTGTGAAATGGGTAGGCCGCGCGTTGTACGGTCTGAAGAAGAACAGCATGCCTACCAAGAATGACGGCGTGAACTGAAAAAGGAATAGGCGTGGCGGCGGCAGGAGGAGACCACCGACGATGAGCCGGCCATGGAAGCCAAGCGTAAGTGTGCTGCTCGCCAGGACCTCGAGGCGGAAAGAAATCCTAACCGCCCACGTGACCCCGATCCCGCAAACGTCGAAGGTTTCACCGGAGCAACGGTCAATCCCCACATATACAGCTTCGCTAGTCATCCACCTTCACAGAGTGTAATGGCACTGAATTTATTTATTTATTTAGTTATGCGTTACCCATATTTCGCCCGAGGGCTTTGCAGTAGGGCGGTTACAACAACAATTGCAGCATTCTGTCTGCCCTAAGGGAGACATCGAAGCGGTACTGATCCAAGCACATTGTTCGTAGTGCATAATACGCAGTCTGAATGATACTGACCACTTAAAGAAATAACAAAAAAAGATTCCTTTTACTTAAAACCCACAAACATGGGCTATCACGGGGTGGTTCTTGTTGGTTGGAATGTATCAAACCTATATGCACAATCAATGTTCACAGGGTCAATTGAAATTCCGAAATGGGAAGAACAAAACGCAATAGTTACCTGTTCCTTCTGGATCCAAGTCTCAGCCGGTTGATCTTGAAAGCCAAAGAACAGTAACTTCTTAGCCTGCTTTTGGAGTCGTCTGCGCTAGCCCTTCGCGCTGCGATTTCAGCCGGCCCGACCTGAGCCGCATCACAGGCTGCCGTACCATTGTTGAAAAATTGTCACTCTTTCAGACATGACTTCAATTTGGGGATCTGTTGAACTTTGTTTGCTTATATAATTTTGCTTGCCCTGCCTCAGGCTCCTACGCTCCTCGCTAGCGTCCTTTACACGAGTGGGATTCACTGTTGCGTCGTTAACTAAATCTTAAGTCACTAATTATCTCATTTAACTAACTAAAGCGGGAAAAAATGGGTTTTATTGAGTATATCAGTGATAAGCCTGCCTGGTATCAAGCCATGCGACTTCACTAACTTTTTGTCGCAGTTTACATAAAAGTGGCTTGTCATTCTCTATGTTATATTCTCGGGTGGTCAAGATGCTTGAGTTATTTACCGCAGTGGTCATCCTGTCCGCCCTCAGATTTACTTCAATATAGACTAGGCCAAGAATACATTGAAAACACACAATGAATAGGGGCCAAAATTACAAGAGCAAATGTTTTTGAAACTTCAAAATAGAGCAAAGTACTACCAAAGTAAAAATGTCCAAGGCAGTCCTCGAAGCTGTGTACATTGCACATCGACGCCTGCAAGCATTTTCCTACATGTATCTGGCCATCTAGAGTAATGGGGTGGGCATGATGAACCAAAATCCACGGACGGGCACAATGTGGCTCAGTGCCACCCAATCACAACGCCCACAATGACGATAGAGATAAGCTGCTAGCGGCGCAATTAACTGCGCCTCAGCCACGTCATGCTCGTTCACGGAGTTTGGCTCTTCGTGTGAATACCCCTTAAACAGGAGAAGTGAACAGTGGTAGATGACTCCTCGTGATATAATCGGGCTGCTTTTGCTGAAATAAGGCTTAGGTGTACTTGATATACAGCACTCGAACCTTCCTCTGTACCTGAGCCATCACTGAAAAGAAATTTCAAGAAATAATGCTGAAGGATGATTTGATGAAGTGTTTTGGTATATTGCATTTGAATTACGAGTAGAGCATCTCTTGTGAATTCCTTGAATTTTCACTGCTACAGACATGAAATGTCGCCAAGGAGGGTGTTGGAATTAGGGCACAGATGATTAAACCGAGCCACACTGGCATAGCGCGAACCTATTGCGTCGCAGACACGCCTAAGTATGGGAAGTAGCGTGTTACAAAGTATATTGTCTGTGTGTCAGGCCGATAGTCAAATGAAGGGAACACTTTTTTTATTTCAGATGTGCAATGAAATAAATTACTCCATAATCTATGCTGTTGTCTTCCTCTTTGAACGTTACGCCTATGATTTCCCACTCCATTGTTTACTGCTTTTTAATTAGCTTTTGTTTACATAATAATAATAATAATAATAATAATAATAATAATAATAATAATAATAATAATAATAATAATAATAATAATAATAATAATAATAATAATAATCAGTATATTTACGTGCACTTCAAGACGAAGTTCCCTTCAAGAAACCTCCGTTATACCCCTGTCTTGCACCAAATGATAGCGTCCGAAGCGTGCAAATTTCCTAATTTGGTCACACCCCCCAATTCTCAGCCGTGCTCGACTGCGCTTGCTTTCCCTTGGCACACACGCTGCAACTGTAATAGAGGAGTGTCTATTAACGCTTCGCATTACATGACATCCCGCACTCCATTTTTTCATCACAGGGCGCAGTCACTGGATTGACTGCAACGCGGCAGTTGGGGCAAAATATACCCTAAAAGCCAGCTTATTTAAGAGTTATTTCTTCCAGATTCTAGCATGTCAAAGTTGCGCCTAGTATTATAAGTGAAACCAAGCAATTTTTAGCCGAAATCTCTTGTTCCGGTTTCTTTATAGCCACTGTCATCATCCGATTTTCTATCGAGAGCAAAAGCGGTAGCTCTTGGGTCGTTTTGACCAAGCGGACTTCATCCGCTGCTTCAGAATCTGCATGATCACATATATGGGGACAGGGACCTGTTTACTGGTTCAAGGAATTCTGTAAAGCACTTTGCGCCCCCAGTCCCAGCCTTCACTTAAAATCTAAAGATGCTTTCACGGAAAATAAAGACAATTTAATTCAAAATTCGATTCAATTCTGAGAACGGACTCCAACGACGAAAAAGATAATTGCTCTCGCTGAGTGCTTTTCAGTGCTCATGTTGTCACCACTCTGGTCTTAGTTCTTTTGTTTGTATTGTAGTTCGCTTTCTTTTTAAACTTTGGTCACTGGTGTTATACGCCAATAAATCTTGTTTCAAAGGCGTGCTGCCCCTAAATATGACAACGTTTTGGTATGCGGGTCCATATCATACGCGGGTTTTTACAGCTCAGGCGTTGTTCGGTATTATGATTGAAGTGAGCTGAATTGCACCGTCAAGTAAAGATGGTCGTTACGAAGTGACTAGGAGGAAGTGGTAACCAAGCTTTTCGTTGGTTTAGCAAATGAACAATTCCATCATTTATTCGCCTAGTTGTGTTGATATTGCCAGCATGAAAGGCCAAGCTGCCACAATTTAAGGGTAATAACGAAGTGTGCGTGAAACATATTTTGTTTTCTGGAACGGTTGTTTACCCTTGACGTTTTCCTACGATCGATCAAGAGCGCTCGTTAACACCAACGATGACAGCGCGTATTTGCGTGAGAGTTCTATTTTCTTAGAGTAGTATTTAGGTTGTTTTTCTTACATCTTTTTAGTATTACTTTACAACTTACATAAAAATTGGCAGTTCCCTCCAAACACGAAGCAATGAAAGCGACAGCAAGAATTAGCTTTGCACGGAAGTCGTCCCATAATGCAGGCGTGCAGCGGCACCACCAGCGGCCTTGTATAGGCATCGCACCTCGATTACGCATGACATGAGACCGAAGAAAAGGTGTTCGTGTTTGTCGGCGCCCAAAGAAAGAATTACATAGAGTTAGCTTGACGTTCACTGTCCATTCCGCTCGGACCAACCAGTGTACGCACGACGGTGTCGTTTGCACACAACAGCTCAGCGGGAACGCTAACGTAACCGCGCACAACGCGCGTATGCATGCAGCGGTAGTTAGAACATTGCTTCAGGCCACCGAACTACGCTCGGTAGCTAACCGAACTAACTCCCGAACTACCGAAAAGAAACCAGAACCAGAACCCTGGCTCCGGCAGAGTTGATGGAGGGGAGCGTGACGATTTATTCACTTGGCTTCATCGCGTTTGCAGCCTGCGCTCTTGTGGAGGTTAAACTGTCCACATGCGCATGCGCCTTGATAGCATGACAGCACGGCGGCGGTGACGCCGGTGAAACTGCAAACGCGCCTCTAGAGCCCCTATTGTTGTTATTACAATAAAACAAAAGTGGTTGTACTTAGCGACTTCCCCAATTCCCATGAGTAGTGTACTTTTGGCTCGGAACAAATTCGTCACCTGAAAAAAAGTATCTAAATTTTTGTCTAAACGAGGCCACATTTCATTACTGAATCATAAATCAATACAATCTTTGCCGGTTATATTACTAAAATGTTATATATACAGTGAGGTACAGAACCATTGAGACTGTACGGACGTGTAAAGATGCCTATAGCAAAACGAACCTCAGCGTGAGCCATCTTAACATGCGAAATGTGATGCAGGTTGTCAGAAATAGGGCTACGATTGTTGGAAAATTTACTTTGGGCTGATTAATTTTCGAAGAACGTATGGGCATGAAGACAACATGGCACAACGGAAAAGTTAAAAAATGACGCAGTAACTCTCACAAGGGCCCCGGAGGGCAAGGGGCAAAATAAGTACTCAAGTTTCCTTTTGTGTATCATCGTTCCCGTCAGACTTAACAAGGACGCGAGCGCGCATAAAAAGAAAACAAAAAATTCTCCATATGAAGCACGGAAATTTTAATTTACTACAATGTCTTCTGGTTAAATCGGTGTATTCTGTCGTCGTTATATAACTGCACTTGCGAGACCAACAAAAAATCGTCCTAAGATGAAAATATTAACCTTAACATTTGATAGTTATCGTTGTACCATACATTTCTTGCTTAAAAGCACTAGCGCGTTTAAATGTATGGTGCAAATTTCTATCAAAGAATTTATATAATTTTTTTGGCTGCAATATATATTACAAGTGATGTTGCTTCACAGATGTTTGCCATAAGTTTGCAAGTGCCGGTATTTTTTGAAGACAGGTGATGCTTGCACGTGCAAGTGAGCTATAGTGCATGTCTGATAGAGTGGCTGAAACGGTTACCCGTTAAAATCTGACGGCCGCTTCACACTACAAATGTTCTGAACGATACAATGGCGGGCGAGGTGCGATTCGTGGTTCATCCTATGCGCAAATCCATGTCTCTGTGACCCCTGTTCTTGTTCTCCGCCTGCGACAACGTTCACTAATAGGAAACGTTTATATTTTGTGATTTCATCAGTAAATGAACCAATGAAATATGTTGCGCTGAGACAAAATACGATGAAACACTGCGAATGGCTGAAGCACAGGAAGTTGAGATGAAGTCTTTTTGATTACTTCTGTACACAGGACTTACACGCAAGCTTAAATTGTCATTTTGGTCCGCACCTTTGGTGTGACGAGATGCCTGCGTCATCTTGGATCTTCGCTAGTGAATCGTTCTAGTGTTTTATGGCCATTAGCAGACTGAAAGAAAACACGGCCTGTCCTTCTCGTTCCTGCTGACTAGGGCTGCTTCGGTCGGATCAATGTTCAGTCTGGCAAAGTTTCGCAGACGTGCGAAACTTTGAAAGCACATGCTGTCGACATACTTTTGTCTAAGATCAAAGTGTAGTACTCTTGCAACTTGTGGGATGCTGTCACATGCGATACATATTCAGAATGAGAATTTTTTCTTGAATAAATGAGTGAGAGAGCTTTCTGAATGAAGTTTGAATCCTTGGCGCAACTCTGACATGAGAAATCGACGTGTATGATCGTTTATTTTAAAGGGTATCTAGCAGGGTCTAAAAACCGCTGCAGGTTTTTGCTTTGCAATTTCCGGTGATTCGGGGGAAAGTGTGCACATATGCTGGCCTATCACTTCCATTGATGTACAATCTGAAAGTCTGCGTTCTTCCCGCCACCCACCAAACATCAGACGGGGACGAAGCATGTTGTGTAAGGGGCTAGCTTTTGCGTCCAATGCTGCCAGCTGCTTCCAAGAGGAGCTCGACCAGGTTGCCGATCCGTCGATCCTTGGCACCAAGCTCTGGCAGCTGCGGTAGGGTCCTGCAGCCTTCCGAACCCTTCGTGTACCTGCCGCAGATCAGGGTTAACGTTTCACCGAACATCTGCTCGATGACTCCGATCATGAAATCCTTGGACCCGACGGTCTCGCATGACGCCAGGGCGTCGCCTGTGCAGTCCAGCGTGTCGTATTTCGAGCTGCGATGCAAGAGCATTGTGGTACAACATATCAGGTAATGACTGATTGAAAGAGCGAGCGATAGATGTTAGACCTCGGGATCAACTTTCCCGTTTCATACGAATGGGTATTGAGGTGCGCGCGCGGACGCTTTATAGAATCCGTGAAAAAAAAAACTGTTTGGTGTATTCGGTTAGCTTCTCCTCCGGTTCCCCACAATGAAAAGGAAGAAGACACAAAAAAGGTATGCCTATCTCATTTTGTGAAATTTGAAAGCTCCGTATTCTACCAAGCATTAAACACAAGGAAATGACGCCGAATTTTAATTGGGGATGAGAATTTTATTTTTGAGCTATTGAATACAACTAGCACAAATAAATTAGCACAGAATAGGAACGATGAAGTAGGGAAAGAAAGTTTGCATTTGAAGATAGGGTAAATATTATTGTAGGATAAACATCCGAGATATGCAGTACGTATTCCTTTTTTCAACACATTATATTATAAGAAGTTGATTGCAGAAGGTATTGAATTTCTGTCTTCGTGCTGCCATTTTTCGGTGGCACTTTGTTTGATGGCGATTTATAATTTTGCGAAGTGCTGGCCCTTCGTAATCGCTGTAAGCAGGAATAGATAAAAATATAATGACACGAAACATTACGCTTTACATTAACAGAAACAAAGTTCTTTGTAAAAAATAACCTAACGTAGAGTGAAGTAATCTTTGGTCAAACATCGTTAAAAACTTAGAAGTAGGACACTGCACACTTATAAGCGAGAATGTTTGTCGCGTGATTATACCTAAAATATTTGTAACTTCAGCCGTTTCCACATTAGGGTTGGTTTCTGTCCTGTGGTATATACGCGGCTGTTTCTTTACACTCAATAAAAATGCGCTGCCAGATTATGGAAAGAGGCCGCTCGACTCTTGTCATTCCTTAGCATGCTCATGGCCGCAGTGCATCGCGCCTGAGAACACAGCTGCGCTCACAATATAAAGTGCCTATTGGCTGGCATAATATTATTCTGAACACAAATTTTCACTTTTGTGTCCGATTTATTTATGTGATCGAAGGCAACCAATGACAACGAACTGCTGACAAAATTTTCAGATGGCTCTTCCGGTAGAATGTCAGCTCCTTATACTAAATTAGCCACACTGTTTTGGTCAGTTCGCTGCATTTTTTTAGACACAAGTTTACCACCCAGTCATATAAGATATGGCCAAACTACCAATTTCAGGTCCATACACATGGACACTTCTTTGTTTTATCATATACTTGGAATGATACTCAAGCCCAGCTTAGATTAGCAAGATCAGCTTAATTTGTGCATGCATTTGAATGGCTGTGTGTAAGAAAAGCAACCATTGCGTAAATAATAGCCATTCGTACGATACACAAAGTTCTTCGTATCTATGTCTTCATTGTATTAGTTGCGCTGTTCAATTGACGCACACAGTAACACGCAATCACAAATTGTATGTGTAATTTGAATTTACGTGCAGATGCGTGTGAATAAAACAGCACAACTTCAAGTATCAAGACATGTCGCACCAACTAGACCCCATAAAAGATGTTCATACGGTAATGAAATAGTCGTGTTTGAATTTTATCACGTGGTGCAGTTAAAACATTTCAAATCTCCACGTAAGCCAATTTATGGACGGTATCGACAGAATGTGAGAATAAATATTTTAGTCCACTGACAGTACCTGAGGCAGCGGCTTCTTATTTAGCCTTTGCCATTGCCTGTTAGATGGTCTTTTTGATTATGCAATCTAAACAATTCATACAAAGCTTTGTGTTTACCATACCAGCATTGAAATACTGAACGCAGCTACACTACTTTGTAAACTAGTGAAATGAATTGCACTGCTCATCAGTCTGTCATAGATAGTGACTGCGTTTGGTGCCATGAGTTGTAGGCTCATTTTTACTTTGTCCTTTCGATGACGTCAAATCTGCCTCTTCAACAGTCAATTTAGTGGAAAGCCACCACTGACCCAATATCTCCGTGACAAATTCCTGAATGCTTTTGACAAATCAGATTGTCTGCGGAAAGTAAGTATGATACATCACTTAAGCTGCACCAATAATCA
>NC_051160.1:71311708-71366708 GCF_013339745.2 Dermacentor silvarum | reverse complement strand
TAAAGCAGCTACTTATTAAGAAAGACAAACAGAAAACCACATAATTCAAATTTTTCACTGCACGGGAGATCACTGAACTGGCTGCGAAGCTCAGTGACTTGATAATCTTGGTTTGCTGCCAAATGAAATACAGGTACTGGCCAACCGCTTATGTTATGCTATCCAGTTATTTATTTTCGTAAAATATGCCTCTGCATCAGCTAACTAGGTTGTTACTACATAAATACATAAACTACACGCTCTCCATGCCCAACTCACTCAAATAACCTGAGTTGAGCTTACAATAGTTGACTTATCATTTGCATCCTGTGTGAGCTTACTTTCTTCATAAATAGAGTAATCAAAATAGAACACGCGTGTATGATGCAGACCGTATCAAACAGTCTCAAATCAACCATCGTTGTTTGCTGGCATGGCTGGGAGAGGTAGCATGACTGTCCTGTCACTGCTTAATTTTTGTGGCCTTAAGTATACTGTTGTACATTGTTTAAAAGCCAAATTAGGTATGACAAAGTAATAAAGGGGCAACAGATTGGCCACCTAGGCCGGTAAGGAAGCATGTAATTATTTAATTTCACTCAAAATAAGTTGTCTTATCAGCAATACATTTATTATCTGCTTTCAAATAAATATTCTTCTTGAAAACAACTCGAACATGTATCTGCATGAGGTGACTATACGTACATATTGATTTTATGCCAGTCATATTGAATTGCATACTGTATGCTTAAACTTCATTTCCTTTCTGCATCAAGTTAACCACTTATGCACAACCTTTTGACAAATGGTCAAAACTTCATCCACGACTGAGTACATCTTCTAAGGTTTTATTTTGTTTGCATAGTTTACTAGCAGCTAGTATTAAACTGCTAAGAGGCATGTTTTATGTCGCACTTCGTCCTGGTGGTTTTATCTATGTCAAAGAAAATGAAAATTAATTTCATGCATCCAATTGCTTTGCGCGCACTCTTAAATTTGGTAGAGTAAAAAAAAAGCATGAACAAGGGAATGCAAGCATATCAGCAAGCTCTACTTTGAGCCTCACACGTGTGCTCAGTGGTAAAGAGGGTTGTCTTGTCGACCTACGCAGCCGCATTCCGCAACATTTGTTCGGGTGTTCCGTGTTCTTGCAAGCTGTCACTACCACTACAGAAACTGCTCCATTGCGCCGAACACGGGGATTTTGGACAAATCACTTTCGGTGATACTATCACTTTCGCGTCATGTAGAACGCGGCAGGTAGGATGATTCGAGACGTTTCGCTCAACCAGCCTAGCCAGCGTGCTGAAAGTGATCGTCTGAGAATACGTTCCATGTTGGCGTATGATACGATTGCATTACATTCTTAAAAGGCGGAGCCGATAAAATGGCTGGGCAGTGTTTCGAGCAAGGATGACGGCGCTAATTGACGGTGCACGAATTTTGCGATGCTATCCTCGTTGCGGGCTTCTGCCCTGTCCGCATGCGGTGGGACGCGGGCGGAACGGACAGGTGGATTAACCGTCTTTCGGCCATTAGTTCGCGTTGATGCGAGACGCAGTACGTAGCTCAATTCGCTCGCTGCTGCAGCCGCGCTTGCTCACCCTAGTGTTCTGACAGCGAGTTTCCGCGGTCATCAAGTGAGATGTGTTCAGGTTTGTTCGTGCGCGCGTGACACCACGTTTGTTCATTTAGTTGGTATGCCTACGTTTACAAGTTTATAAGGCCGATAATGCTACTGTCCTTATTTCGTACAGCTGTCCACTAGTTTGCTATCACAATCGATGTTTCGCCTTACGGGCGAAACTGCGACTTTATTTTTTTATAAGCACAACAAAGATAAACTTCAGTGTGTATGCTTTCTTCTTCAAAAATATTGTACCCACCTGCCAAAACATTTTATGGAGCAAATGATAACTCAATAAGTACGTTTCGTTGCATTAATAAATACAGAACCAAACTATTGCCTTCTGTTGACTCGGCGGAGAGTCAACAAAGGAGTTCACTGCACTGCACGCTCCCCGTCCTAGATGGAAAAGTTGCCGCAAACATAGGCTCTGGTATTCCACGTTCTCAAACTGCTCCTATACTATAGCAAAGAGGTTGCTTTAATGTTGATCACGTGCAAATCTTTTGGGCCATAAGAAATATGTGTACGAGAGCCTTCTGGATCTCCCTTTCACCAAATTTTAGTGTGTCATCCATTTGTGCACGGCTGAACATTTTGGGTGGTTAGTTTGGGTGACAGTTTTAAACCAATCTTACGTGTCGTTCAAAGAGGAGATTTCGTTGCCCTTTCAGCTATTCAGGTACATTCGCCGCTTAGCACATGGTACAGTAGTACCTTGAAACCGTTTACCAAAAGCACTTTTTGTATCAGTTCAGTTATCCGATATATAGAACTTTCTTCTGAGTGGAACTTAATTTTAACAGATATATTTCGCACATTGTTGAGAACAACAAATCTCCATCCATGTGCTCCTGTTCCTATGGTTCAGCCTTTTCTGCGCTCAATTTTTGATTGCGGCGATTCAACAAGCTTAAAAATGACATATGTAAAACGTGCCAAGCGATATCTGTGGTGAAGTTTTTACCGACAGCTAAATGAGAGTGAACAATTTTGTCGCAGATTTAACAATTATGCACATTTTGCACGTAAGCTAGAAACAAACAAGTCAAAGCATTTCAGTGTCAATAGAGATCCTGTCAGCATCTCAACAGTGGAATGTCACTCCTAGCTTTTCAAAGCAATTGCGTGCACTGGATTCAAAAAAATACTGACCAGCACGCATAGTGAATAACTTCATTGGCTGGACCCTTGACAATAGCGCGTTCCAGATGATTGTGGAAGCCCTTGAAGCACTTATGATTTTTTCACCGTGAGCATTCAGGCATTTGACGTCTCTCTGGTACTCTGGTGGGAGAATTGAATAAAACAAAGAAAACCAAATGATTAATGCACTTCTGTAGGTTTTTGATGATGATGATGACGATTAGTGTGGTTTAATGGCGCAAGGGCCACAGAAGGCCAAAGAGGGCCAGGTTCTTGTGCCTTGCTTTTCTGTACTTAAAAATATATGCGGGGTCTCTATTTTACTTGCTATAAATATTAGTACAAATAATTTTAGCGCAGTAATAGTGGTAGAAGTACATTGAAAACACGTTAAATTTCATAACGCAACATTATAATGATGACCGGCACTCAATAAGCTATCAGTAATATCAGCGAAAGCATGGAGGTTATTCATATCTTTGGTCAAGCCTAAATTTGTCATCATCTGGAGCAAACTTTAGTATAGTTACGCGTGGGTAATTGCGGGACCAAGCGGCATGTAACAGCCAGTGTAACATGACGCATGTCATTGTGGTTAAGCGTATATTTCATCTGTAAGTCTTTATAACATTAATACAAGCTGTTGACCTACTCAACAATAATCAGAAGAGCCAAGCCCGCGCGGTTCTTGCAGTTATTTAACAGAGGAGCATGCTTGTTGTTCGCTACAACTGCGGTAATGTGAGCCCTCATGATGGTTACCTTGTTGAAATTAAATTAATGGTCTAGAGCGAGTGCTGCTACCATTTGCTACATAAAAAACACGCATTGCTTCCGTGTTCTCATTAGTACTGGACGGAAAAAGACAGACATGACAAAACAGAGCGGCGGTCAGATGCGAGGGAAATAAAACTAAATACATGCATATAATCCGGAGAAGCAAAACAACAAGGAAAACAACAAGCAACGGCTGCAGTGGAAGAGAAAGGAATCAGCAGAACAATAAATTTTATCCGTATGCAAGCAGCGCAGCTGATTAGAAAAAAAATCTAGACGTTGTAATGTTTAGTTTTTTCTGGCTTATTTGTTATTTAATAAGTAATGTGACCCTAGGCAAATAGTGCATGAAAGAGCCAGCTATCCAGTTGTTAAAAATAAACTCCAGTGACTAGGGAATGTTAAAATGCAAAAACGGTCAAGATACAAAGGCCCATACAAAAATTCGTTAAGTACAACAGCACAAAACTCGTGCATAGCCTGCGGTAATAAATGTACAGTAGGAGCAAGATGTAGCGCCCGCACGCTAACTCGCATTCATAGCGCTCATCGGGAGGACAATCACTAACTGTGCAGCCACTACGAGACGAGAAAAGAAAGACAGAACATTGCAACAGCGACGAACAAAGCAGAATTATATATGTTACTTGTGAGGCATTGGAGTACACTTCACGAAAGTAAGAAGGAAACATGAGTGCACGTTCACTTGATCGTGCACGAAGTCAGATTATGAAAACATTCATGAGCAATTGTCGTGAAAGCAGACTGTATAATATCACTGTCTATTACAAAGTAATGAAGGTCTGTCACGCTATGTATTTATTTGTCCTCGCATGACCCGAGGCCTATAACCTTGTCCACGAATAAAATAAGTCTATCCAGCCGGTTCACTAGGCTGCGCAGGGAAGCTCGCTGCCGCTCATATTGCAAGAAATTCCACAGAGGCATCCGGTGTGCTACTGTGTATGCAAGCAACTGGAGACGTCTTTATTATCCTGCGCTGGAAGTAAGATGGGTAGGGCGCTTCTAAGCGTAGACGATAAATTAGCTTGTTATATAAGAGGTATCGACACGTTTTCACTTCCTTGAGTGCCAAATGACTCAATCCTGAATGGCTGAGAATTTCGCCTCGTCGCCAAATCGCATGGCGTCACAGTTTACATGAAAACTGCTTTGCATTTGATCTCTTATAACCAATATGAGTCAAGGCATCCAAGGTATATGTGCCGCATCGGCCAATCTGGCAATACATACATGACCTCATATTCACTTAAAACTGACTTGGTGACCAGTCAAGGAAGCAATCTGTAGGGTTTTTGAGATTTTATGAGGTAATAAACAACTATTATTGTAATAGTGCGATGTAGTTAGTGTCTGCAGAGGCGTCCTCGACTACGAGTAGACTATTCATCTGCCAAGGGAAACAGTTCGCAGCATGAACATCACAGCTTGAAAAAAAAGCAGCTTTGGCCTAAGAGCCATCTGGAGAAGTCTGGTGCGACATTCGGTAACTGTGGCTCATACAACGCTGAGAAGCGATAAATGCCGCCGTCATGCAGCATATTCAATAGCACCAAGAAATGGGACACAGTTCTGATCAATTGGAATACCTGTAATGTTGCTCTTTTCAAGAATCCTGACAAGCTGCGTAGTTGCTGTCACATTTCCGGCGAATAAATTTGAGCACCATGCATCAATGAAGTTATGCAGAAGATGGCGCAGATGAGTCTTCAGTGACTGCAGGAAACTAGCTTCACTGATGCATGTTACTCATGCTATGTAACTTCACCGACAAATGCTACATAACTTAACCGACGCATGCTACATAACTTCACTGATGCATGTTACTCAAATTTATTCGCCTGAAATCTGACAGCGACTCCACAGGCTTGTCAGGATTCTGGAAAGGCGCAACATTAGAGGTATTCCAATTGATCGGAACTGCTGTCACATTTCTTGGTGTTATTGTATATGCTGCATGACCCGATGACCCCCCATTCCAAGACATCTCGTACGCAACCGCACCGTGGCCAGGGGAGCTTTTGGAGCATAAACTACATCTATGCGACGCAAAACCCCGCGCCGGGAGCTGTATTTGGCTGAATTTTGGCTAACGTCACAGGTACAATTGCCCTGTGTTATACAAAACTCGACAAGAAAACTTTGGAGCTTTTAAGGACCATTTTATGACTAACACTACAGACTCCGTTTGAGAGTGAAAGTCGTTCAATTAATCTGGATAGCCTTCCCTAAAAGGCTTCTAGCCTACCACAAACGAAGAAAATGTGCTGTAAAATGACACACACATATGCAAACACACACACCCGCATACACACACACACACGCAGGCACACTATACATAACAGGGCATATTAAAATGGCAATATCTCATTGAGGCCAAAAATTGCTGGTAATCTTAAATGGTCTTCATAGCATTGGACACTGAGCTTTCACTGGTTCAAACATGTCCTCCGCTCGAGGAGTGATCCACAAGGTAAGTTCATTGCAGATATAAGAGGGGCGCTGAAAAACTGTAAGGCGCCAGCCATGAGCCAGTTAGGTTATATAAATCCGGCCCAACATCATACCAAGAATACAGTTGCAATCTGGACTGCGGTACTTTCAAACATATTTTTAATTTACCATGTAGCTTCCATCTCGAACTACATCCTTAACAATCATTGAAGCAGCCAGCGAGCGACCGAGTGTTCAGTTCCACTCTTCACAATTTAAGCAATGCGAAAAGGACTTGTTCCCACTTATGATGTAGTGTGCGCCTTCCGCAAGCCATGCGACTTTGACAGGCTAGCGCTTGTGCTTCTGTACATCGTGCATGTTTTAATCTTTGGAACACAAAACGTTTTAACATTGTGGAAATGTTACCGATGTTAGCAATGTTAGCACGACAGAACTGTCAGCAACGATTTCATCACTGATTTTTCCAGAAACTATGAACTCGTTATCGGTTAATGAATGCCAAAAAGTTGAAATTATTGCATTCTCAGTAAACCAGTTTTCGTAAACATGCCTGTGCAATCAATTGAATAAAACAAAGAGCAATGAAGTAATATGTTCCGTCTACCACAAACGTATCGGGAGTTGCTAGGAGACAAGCAAGCAGAGCAGTCAAGTGTGAACACAGCCTTCTATGTTTTCTCCGTTTCTCCGTTCTACGTATTCCACAGCGTTCCACAGCATTCTCCGTTTCTACGTGCCAAAACTATGATTTCATTAGGAGGCGCGCTGTAGTGGGGGACTCTGAATTAATTTCGACCACCTTGGGTTCTTTATTGTGCACCCAATGCACCATACACGGGCGCTTTTGCAGTTTGTCCCAATCCAAATGCGGCCGCCTTGGCCAATATTTGATCCGACGACCTCGCACTTAGCCGCACAGGGCCGTAGCCACCGCGGCGGGTATTTTTGAATGACTGAAAGTTGAGCAAATTGGTGAGGACTCATACTACTGAAAAGAACACAAGGGCACATGGACACAGGTTAAATTGAATGAACATGACAGAACAAACGCCGAATAGGATCTGAAAGGTCAAACAGGGTCGGAAAAGAAAGAACACACAAAACGTTTCTGCACATGCTCAAGGAAAGGCATCGCGAACCAGTCAATCATGCACACGTGCAGGCACTCGCGAAATGTAACTGTTTACGCTTGACACTTCCTGCTTCTGCAAGGTAATATTCGTGGGCTGGATTACGCACGGGCCACCGCTAATAATGACACGTCATGCTTCAATCGTAAGGGACACTTCGCTCTTATGTCTATAGGCTATAATGTTTGCAAATCTAGTACACTCGAAATCACGACCATGCAACGATGTGGTACACGCTGTTCCACCGGTCAACGAACCTTCATGTTCAAATAACCTTTGATTGATTGTCAACTGTGTCGTTAATATTAGGTGATTTTTTGGCTAAATGACTAATTTTCGCTAATGCCAGACAAAGTATAACGTGATTTACGCTGGAATAGAGCGTGGATCTTTGTACCCCAAAAGTGATATTTATAGGAGATACGCACACGATGTAGTGTACAGCACTCAGGCGAATCAAACATTAAAATGGGGCCGCATTGCGTCCGGCGCCTTTAGCACCACCGGCGGGTGCTGAGACACCGTGCTGATGCATTGTAGCATGCATGGAAATTGAGTGTCCTTGAGCCTAATTTCGACCACATTTGGTCCCCCAGCAGTCATCCATTGCTCATCTGTGGCGCGAAAGGCGCCGGTCGCCACACGTGTTGCTTGTCGCGTTTGAATCGGTGAACACTGTAGGTGCTAAAGAAAACAGAGATGGAGAGAGAAATGGGGGGGGGGGGGGGGGGTGCAGAGTGAGAGACATACCTGTGTATGAATCGGAGCCCACGTTGCAGATAGCCTCGATGTGCTCTTCCAGCGCCTGCACTGCCACAAGTGCCGCGGCACGGGAGACGCCGTCGGTGCAGTTGTTGATGAAGTTCAGGTTGCACGGTATTTGCACCTTGTCCTTCCTACAAGTGCAGCACATATAGCTATCAATATCAGCATCAATATCAACGAAGGGGGACGCGGCGGGAGGGTGGAATCTAACAGGGCTGCCGTCTGATGCATCAGCTCTTCGACGTCACAAAATCTCGCCAATGTTAGTCTTAGCTTTAGAATTCCGGCTCCCTTCTTCGTTCCTCAGTGAAGAACAAGGGTTATGGGAACATACGCCTCGGGATATGCGTTCAGCTGTCGTGTTAATTCTTCACTACCAAGTGTAGGAGATGCTGAACGTCAAAAAGAACATGACAAGACAGAGGAACGAGGTCTTACGAACAAAAGTATCCCCCCCCCCCCAAAAAAAAAAAGAGCTTCACAGGAAGATTGAGACGAAGTGATAAGCACTAGTCAATGAAAATATATCTTGGACTGAAAACTACGTTTCGTTAAAAAGTAACGCCTACGTTGAGGCGGAGACAAGTCTCTTCATCGAAACATTGGCTTAGTTTGACTGTTTGTCACCCACCCAACAGAAGGGACAAACACATGTTGAGAGAAATGTACCATATACAGGGTGTTCTAGTGAGAACTTTGAACCATCTTAAAGGTTGCCTATGGCAGATGGCACAATTCTAGTTCATGAGCCAGTCTACTCGAAGGGACGGGCATTACTTGCACAAAAAATTAACTGAACATTCGACTAATTAACAAACATTCACTAATGAGGTTTCTAACTAATTACATTACGGCCCATATTGCAATCTACAAATTCTAGCCGTGGAGTTCGCAAGGCGGATTCACTTAGTACAAATTCTCAGGATGACACCAGCATCATGAAACTAATTCCTGAACCTTGGCAATGATGTTGTACTGGTCAGAAAAAGCAATGTCGCAATCAGCGTCCGCATTCAGACTTTTTTGATACATCATTTAGTACGACCGCATTAAAAAGCGATTCGCACAATGAGCAGTTCATAAATAGATGTGCCGGCCAATACTAGCGAAGGTGGCTAGCCTGATGCTTTGTAAGTACGTCCCCAAGTTAGCTTCAGTGAACAAATACGCTTCACTCACTTGCACTCTTCATCGAACTCATTCCCGGACTCCTGTAGGCGTGGGCTCGTGATGTATGGAATATAGTCTTGGCCACACGCGTGCAAGGTTTCCACCTTGCAGCCTGCGTTTAGCTGTAGCAAGCACGTGCCTGTAAGGAAAATATGAACGAGAGCAGGCCGCAGGCCACCATCATGATTATTATATTAGACAATTCCACCCTGCCTACTGCTGAACAGAGGCCATCGGAATTGACTCAAACTTCGTCAGCTTCTATGTCACCCTAGTATACAGGGTGCTTTTTTTTAGCTGCAGCAAATTTTTAAACTTAGAAAAATATACATCTTGGTCGTGTTACGTTTACCATGCGAGTGTACTGGATTGGCGGCCTCTAGATACAGATCAATTTTCGCACTTTCGTGCGTAATTAGCGCAGTTACGGTAATTCACTTTCTAATTATCAGCAATAGGTGGCTACAGCATATGAGTACGTTGGGGCCCGTCCTCGACACTACCTACCCCAACGAACGAATTTTGAATAGCGGAGTTCATGTGGGAGCTACGAGAACAATTAGTTCTCCTTGGCAGGGTCCTTGAAACCGAAACTGGCCGCAAAAAGGGCGTCTATCTCGTGGATGTCCCCCCCGCCCCCGCTGCCTTTCGTCACATCTGCGGGGTCACTGCCGGTCCGGCCCCGCGAGTAGCTTTCGTTATCGCCTTGCTATCTGCGGCGTTCGCAGTCGACGCTACAGACTGATATGACGCCGGGCCTACAGTATCTGAAAGCCCAAGGCGCGTGGCGCCCCACGGAATGACGAAGTAAATTTGGCGGCCTTCCGGCAGCAGACAGCAAGGAGATAACGCAAGCTGCTCGCGGGGCTGGACCTGCGGTGACTTCGGAGACGTGAGGTAAGGCGGGGGGGGGGGTGACATCGACGGCACAGACGCTCTTTTTGAGGCCGGTTTCGGTTCGAAGGAGCCTGCCAAGGGGAACTAATTGTTCGCGTAGCTCCCACATGAACTCCGCTATTCAAAATTTGTTGATTGGGATAGGTAGTGTCGAGGACGGGCCCCAAAGTACTCATTTGCTGTAGCCGCTTATTGTTGATAATTAGAAAGTTAATTACCGCAACTACGCTAATCACGCACGAAATTGCGCAAATTGCTCTGTATCAAGAGGCCGCCAATCCGTACACTCGAATGGTAAACATAATGTGACCAAGATTTATATTTTCCTAATTTAAAAATTTGGTGCGGCTAAATAAAAACACCCTGTAGATCGTTTACGGCCCCTCTTCATGGGCACGAATATCTTTGACACGTGACCGCGCAGTCATAGAGCGTCTTCTGGCTTCCCCTTCCAGATAATGGAAGCATGCTCAGTAAATGAAGGAAAGACCTGTTCTTGTTTTCTGGGTGCATTATTACTCGCCACTGATGCAACGTCTTTCATCAAAACTGCACACGGAACTGAAGTACTGGTGATAATCTACACGCGGCCTTTTGTTAGCCTGATCGCGGTGCGCGAAAACTCCAAGTCGACGCATGTGCGTCCTCCGATGATGCTATACCCGATTGCGCAGCTGTTTAAGCCTGCCGTAATTTGTGCCGCGAGCCGCGAAACCTCGCCGAGCTATGACGTCACTGCGTTGCCTACCCATACCAGCTGTGCGATCGCTTCGCAAAACTCCGTGCCTAGACACTGCGCGCAGTGCGTCTGCTCCGCTTGCCATAAACGTTCCGTGTAGCTGATGTGAAGTCGGGGTTGCTAGTGTGCGGGCGGTAGTATGAGCCATGGGGAGACTGAGGAAGAACCGCACTCCCGAGAAAGAGGCCGCTTTCCGGGAATCACGCCGCTTGGCCAAACAAGACTGCAATCGCCGGCTTCGAGCTGATCCTGCACAAAGAGCCGAGGAAGCCTTAGCCAAGCGACAGCGCAGAGTCGAAGCTGCGCCTCGCTTGTCCCAGCTCCGGCAACGCTCCTCCGCCGACGCGCCAGCGATGATGTCACTGCGCGTTGCATAACGCAGCTTGCAACACCGACACCGCGTTCCAATGCCGACAACGCGTTCCACCGCGTTGCACTGCTGACACCGCGTTCCAGAAGACCCGCTCTGTCAGTGTGGTCGCTTAGCAATCACTTACACAGCTTCGCCCAGCCATGTCATTGCTTCGCGCCGCAATTCTTGCTTTGTTTAGTCATGACAACACTTCGTGAAGCTTGACCATGATGTCAAACTGATTATAAAAATCAAGTTGCCATGACGGCGACACACCCGACTCTCGTAGACTTCGCACTCAGTAAATGTAACATATGACGGCCGATGAACTACAAGACTCCCGAAGAAGAAGCCGCTCAGCATGAAGCTCGTCGTACCGCCAGCCGAGAACGAATGCGGCGATTGCGTGCTAATCCGGAGTTTCGCGCCGAAGCCGCTGCGGCTAAACACGCGAAGGCTAGTAAAACCTGGAAGAAGCTAGGTCGATCACCAGCTCCGCTGCTTATTCCAGCCTTGCACCACTATTGCAAGCTGCCCACTTTTTTGTTTTCAATACCATTAAAAATGTACTGCTGTTGTTTGCACTACCTGTCGCAACCATCAAATCTTGTGAACATGTACACACTGGTAGTGCCCAGAGATGCATAAGCAATGTCAATAGTGCCACAGATATATATATATATATATATATATATATATATATATATATATAGCTGTGGCTGTTGACATTGCGTATGCATCTCTGGGCACTATCAGTATATAGACATGTTCACAAGAATTGATGTTGCGACAGGCAGTGAACAAACAGCCGTACATTATATATATATATATATATATATATATATATATATATATATATATATATATATATATAATAGGGTTGGGCAACGTAGGGACGCTATTATTCTACAAGTTTACAGGTAACTCAATTAGTCATTGGGATATAAACAGGCGAGAACGTCAAAATCTGCTCCGAAAGGGCCTACGCGTTTCAGTGAAGGAAATTCAATGAACGAATACCTAGCGCACTCGACGAATAAGACTCACCAAGCAGCGGTGTCGCCAAAAGAATGAGAAAGCAATAACCACGACATGAAGCCATGAAGGGACAGGTGTGGCGTCGCGTAGTGTTCTATTCGAAGTGACCGGCAGTCGCAAGTCTCGGGAATGTTATCGATAGTCCGCAAGAAAACACAAAAAAAATAAGTAGCGGAGAGAAAGAGATCTCCAGTGAAGGCCAATGTCGTCGCAAGACTTGTATGAGCGTCTACTGCGCAGCTATTAATATGGCACGCGAGAGGCTTTCAGGCGGTCACGATATTTCTGCTGAGGAGACACGCGAAAAGAGGGAGGGAGTGAAAAAAAAAAGAATGAAGTCAAGGAAGGCGACGAACTTGTTTATACCTCTAGTCGAACGAAAAATGCGCATGCGTACTTGGAAGTAACGCGTGTTTAGCGGAGGCAGGAGACAGCGACCTCTCGGCGAGTCTTCTGGCTAAGGGAATCGCCAAGTTATGGCAGAAGATTCGAAGTAGGGATGCCACTGGGTCAAATCACGCGTGTTCTCGTCATGCGCGCGTTCTTCGGGCCGTGGTCGTCATGTTATAAAGCATTACATCCACTGATCGTTTCGTTATGACACTGGCAAGCGCTCTCCTAAATTAGATTTCAGAAGTGCTTTCGTTGGTCGCAATCAGCGGCAAAAAAGAGATGTGCTAATTAACCGGTCAGTGGTAGGACTGCGTTTTCCCTCATTTTATAAATTTTCGTAAACTCCTGGTAACAGTAGTTAGATTATAAAAATGCCTCGTGAAATAAAAAAAGGAAGAATGCAGCAAGAAAAAAAAAAGCCGAACGATGCCACGCGCTGGTGAAATCGATGCTATGTGAAGCAGTGAGCGGGGAGCGTAGCAAGTTAACAAAATGACCATGAGGGCACCAAGACGTAGGCGGTTGTTTCATGAATTACATGACACGCATGTCCTGAAATTCCTGTCATGACTTGTCATTTTTATTCGTCATACACTCTTGCCGTACTATGGCAATTTTGGTGCCTATCAAGGTAACGAAATGACCATGAGAACACCAAGACGTAGGCGGCTGATTCATGACATGACCTACATGACTCACATGTCATATTCATGTCATGACCTATCATTTATGTTTGTCATATACTCTTGTCATACTATGCCAATTTTGGTACCTACCAACTAACGAAACGACATTGCGAGCACCTAGACATAGGCGGCTGTTTCATGACCTACATGACACACATGTCATAATATTCATGTAGTGATCTATCGAGACAGGGGTAATTGGAGATCGCAGGGAGAGGCTTTCGTCCTGCAGTGGACATAAAAAATATATAGGCCGATGATGACCTATTATTTATGTTCGTCATACACATACTATGCCAATTTTGGTACCTACCAAGTTAACGAAATCACCATGAGAGCACCAAGACGTAAGCGGCTGCTTCATGACCTTCATGACACGCATGTCATGACCTATCATTTATGTTCGTCAAACACTCTTGTCATATACTATGCCAACATTGCTACCTACCAAGTTAACGAAATGACCATGAGAGCACCAAGACGTAGGAGGTTGTTTCATAGCCTACATGACACGCATGTCCTGAAATTAATGTCATGACCTGTCACTTTTATTCATCATTCACTCTTGCCGTACTATGACAATTTTGGTGCCTATCAAGTTAACGAAATGGCCATGAGAACACGAAGACGTAGGTGGCTGATTCATGACCTACATGACACACATGTCATGACATTCATGTCATGCCCCATCATTTATGTTCGTCATACACTCTTGTCATACTATGCCAATTTTGGTACCTACCAAGTTAACGAAACGACATTGAGAACACCTAGACGTAGGCGGCTGTTTCATGACCTACATGACACACATGTCATAATATTCATGTAATGACCTATCATTTTTGTTCGTCATACACTCTTGTCATACTATGCCAATTTTGATACCTACCAAGGTAACTAAATCACCATGAAAGCACCAAGACGTATGCGGCTGTTTCCTGACCTACTTGACACGCATGTCATGACCTATCATTTAGTTCTTATTTGAATGAAATATGGCAGCAAGCTAAAATAGCCTACTTACGCTTTGCTTTCTTCAAATGTTTGTTTTAAATTTTAAATTATTCCAAATCGTTCTCGTCCTTAGTTCGCGTGAACTGTTCGGATAAGGCGTTCATTCTTTCGAGTATTTATGCTAGGTATGGGTTCACACGGGGATTACGTGCTTTTGTGTAGGGTTGAATATGTACGAAACAAAAACTGCTCTCATAAAATCACCCTGAAGCAAGATTCCCTAAGCGTGCCAAAACTACTCCGTGGTTCACATGCACGACCAACCTGGTGCTTCGTGCGCGGGTCACGCTGCAGCTTAACGCCGGGGGGCGCCCAGACGCGGCTCTGCAGGAACAGGAGGCCGAGGCTAGCGACAACGCCGACAAAACCCCGCAGTTCAGAAGCGCGAAGCGAGCGCACATCGTACCGGCGTTCTGGTTCCGCATTGCACCACGTGCGAATGCCCACCACAGTTTGAAAGAACCACCGAGTTCAGCATGAAGTGCTTTCAGCTCCCGTTGTAGGCGACCTTCAAGTGACCCTGAGCCAAAAGCCAGAGCCGTTATCCGGGCACTCAAAACGAGAACATGCCAGCAAGTTGCGTGAACCAAACGAGATGATTTGGGAAGCCAGTCAATACTTAAACAAAATGCGGTCTCTGTCCCCCAGCCCTTTGCACAGGGCCGCATTACATAAGCTAGTTGCTCTCCAAACAAGTTACAGAAATTATTGCTTCGAGTTCTTAATGTTTCTTCACAGCAGTAACTCAAGCGGTAACTTCTAGTACGCTCAAGTTTTATTTGTCAATTCCAATCATTATCATAATCAGCCTACATTTATGTCCACTGCAGGATTAAGGCCTCTCCCTGCGATCTCCAATCACCCCTGTCTTGCGCTAGCTGATTCCAGCGTGCGCCTGCAAATTTCCTAACTTCATCACCCCACCTAGCTTCCAGCCTACTCAACTGCGCTTCCTTTCTCTTGGTATCTTTTCTGTAACCATAATGGCCCACCAGTTATCCACCCTACGCATTACATGGCCTGCCCAGTTCCATTTTTTCCACTTCATGTCAACTAGAATATCGGCCATCCCTGTTTGCTCTCTGATCCACACCGCTCTCTTCCTATCTCCTAATGTTAGGCCAAAAATTTCATTGCGATAGCAAATATCTGGGACTCCAAAGCGGATTTCTGGCGTCGGCGTCGCCATGAGGTTCTGTATGACGTCAACGGCGATGAAATCGTCGCCGTGCGCCGTATGCTGTATGGGCGAGTGAAAGCGCGCGAGGGACGCGCACTTTCATGGGGGACGAACGCCCTGCGGAGAGCAAACGCGCGTTCTGCTCCGTGCTCCCTTAAGGGCTGCAGAATTAAGCGTCTCTTTCCTCCTTTACAACACCATATATATAGAGCAAACGCGACTTCTTCCATCGCACGAAAGGCCGTGGGGGGATGGGAGGGAAGGAGGGGAGGCGACGTTTAGTTGCGGCACCAAATGCCTATTTATATTTAAAAAGCCGGCAGATCCCACGACCTGTGCGAATCGATGTTATGCAAAGCAGTGTGCGGGGAGCCTACCAAGTTAACAAAACGATCATGAGAGCGCCAAGACGTAGGCGGCTCTTTCATGACCAACATGACACACATGTCATGACATTCATGTCATGCGTCCTCAGGAGTTCCTTTAACTACACTGAAAAGACCTTAAGGCGAAAGCCTTAGTCATACTTATGACTAGAGACCGGATTTTAGGCAAATGCCTTTTTTGTTCCTTGCGCTCCTATCGCCCCACTTTGATATATGAGCATGAATTAGATGTTAAGAAGGGCTTTTATAGTGTTTTTATAGTGCCTATAAATGCCTATTTTGGCGTTTGTGCCTAAATGCCTATAAATGCCTATTTTCAATATCGGCGCCTATGTTCACTCTATTTAGCCTCAAATTTCGCTTTCGAGTGCAGTTAGAGACCGTTATTCATGTTACCGGGCAACATAGACTGTTCGGAACTCTATGGGGTTCAACCTAGTCCTTTAGTTCAACCAACTCTCGGAAAACAACTGCTAGCAGCATTGAAAAGGGACACGCCGGCCAGCATACGCCGCCGCGCTGACATTGCGCGATCGGTTGGCGAATGCGAAACCGCGGAGAGCCATCAGGGGAATGCAGAGTGAAGAGCAAAAGAAGCAAGAAAAATGTGATGTGCACACGGCTTTTGTTTTGCTTGTAATTTACTTTTTAAGGTGTTCACCGCTGTCGGGCGTTCCTTCTCAGGGTACGAGATCATTCTCAGCGACAAGAGGCACAATTTCGAATCCTAAAATCTGGAGATGGCGGTAGTTTGCTATTGTGTCCACAATCTTCAAAGTGATTCTTAGACTACGTTCGGCGTGCTTTAAACATATTTTTTAACACATGTGCACTTCAAATGGGCGGAAGCGTATTGGGCAGTGTTGGGACGTCTGGCCTGTACAATTCGGATAATGTCACTGTACATGAGAAAATTGTGAAGAGTACCTAACAAGTCCTCATGTAAGAACATGCTAATTTCTTAATTAATTGTAGTCTCTCTTGCATTTGTTATTTGTCTGTTTTTGTTGTGTCTTAATTTAATTGCGTCAGGCAGACATAAATTATCGGTTTTTTAATCAGTATTCCCAGCTTTCCAGTATTCTTTTTCATGCCTGTTTCACTATATGCGACGCTCGAGTACAATGGCCATTGAACATGAATATGAGCAGCGTGCTTATTGAATGCAACCAATTGATCATCATTAGCCCAGCAGTTTTATGGGACAATGCACAGCTATGTTCAACTGTTGGCGCTTTTGCGCCATCATAGACAATAGCATTTCTTGTTTTCCTATCGTAGATATAGGCAGCGCACATCTTCGTTTGAAATTATTTGCATTTATGTAAAAAATTAGTGTGCCTATATTTACGATGTTGGAGGCCTAAAACCTTCTTTTGCCTGCCTATTTTTGGCGTCTAAAACGTGCTTTTTTAATGCCTAAAGATCCGGCCTCTACTCATGACTATGACTTCAACCATCAACATTTAGCCTTTTCCTTCACTTAGTGTCCACGTCGGAACCCATTCCATTTATTTTTGAGTGCTAATCTTTTTTCGCTGAGTCATTCGCATTTTTGCTAAGTCATGGCCATGACTATGACTTCTACCACCATCCTTTAGTGTTTCATTCACTTAGTGCCCACGTCCGAACCCATTTCAGTGGCTTTTGAGTGTTAATGTATTTTTTTTCGCTGAGTCATTCATGTTTTTGCTGAGTCATGCTCATGACTGATTTCAACCACCAACATTTAGTATTTTCTTCACTTAGTACTCACGTCCGAACCCATTCCAGTGGTTTTTGAGTGTTATTCTTTTTTCGCCGAGTCATTGTCATTTTTGCCCAGTCAGATTCTTGACTATGATTTCTACCAGCATTCTTTAGAGTTTGCTTAGTACCCACGTGCGAAACCATTTCAGTGGTTTTTGAGTGTTAATTAATCTGTTTTCTCTTAGTCCTTGTCATTTATGCTGAGTCATGCTCATGACTGATTTCTACCATCATCCTTTAGTTTTTCCTTCACTTAGTGCCCAGGTCCGAACCCATTTCAGTTATTTTTTAGGGTTAATCTTTTTCGCTGGCTCATTGTCATGACCTACATGACACGCATATCATGACATTTCTGTCATAACCTATTATTTATGTTCGTCATACACTCCTGTCATACTATGCCAATTTTGGTACCTACCAAGTTAACAAACCACCATGAGAGCACAAAGACGTAGGCGGCTAGATAGATAGATAGATACTGTAAAAGTCGCGAATGTTCTTTCGCATTTCTTGGCGAACATTTCTTCGCATTTCAAGCCTCACATCTGTATCATTGTTGAGAGAAGAGATGAATTCATGCACACCCCGTGATAATGTATACAGGGTGTTCTCTTTAGATGGTCCACATTTTTCAAAAATTGGCTGTGTCAGATAGCACAATTTTAATCCTTGATCTAAATTATCCGATGAGGCGGCAAATACTTCTGCGATAAATCTAAATGCCCTATAAAATAATTAACATAATTACCCTGCCTAACTTTTTGTTTAAATCATTTTACGGCACATATTCAAATACACGAATTATAGCCGGTGAGTTCGCAAGGCGTATCCACTTGTAACAAATTGTCTGGAGTTCACCAGTTTCGAAATAATAATTTTCAAAGTGTCCGTTGACATGCATTGGTGTTGCTGTTGCTTTCTGTTTCAATGCATAAAAAGCGTTTTCTTAAAAAAGTGAAAAGCCAATGCATTTTGTCAGACACTTTGAAAATTACTATCTCGATACTGGTTCAGTACTCAGAATTCGTTCCAAGTGGATACCCTTTGCGAGCTCACGTCAAGTAATTAATTTAAAAGTTGACTAGCGTAATTGTGCTAACAATGCAATTAAGCATTTTGATTTCACGTTTGACATAACGACCGCCTTATCGATTAACCTAGATCAATGGTTAGAATTGTGCTACCTGCCACACGCAAGTTTTAAAAATGTTACACCTACTAAAAAACACCCGGTATATCACTGTTCACTGTCTGGTTGGTTCCGATTTTCGTATACTAAAGCTTCTTGTTTTCCTTCAATAAAGTTCAATTGAAAGTTGTAGCGCTTGCGGTTTGTCTCCCTTCTTCGTTCTTGTGTTTCGTAAAATTAGCCTACTTAAGACCATGCTTAGGGTAAACCAACTAGCCGAATTTTCTATTCTACAGAATATGAGCCAAAAATCCAAGAGCGTTTTCGAAATTTGAAAATAGAGCAAACTACTATAACAGTAATAGCGTCCGGGGCGTTCCTTGGGTCAGTGTAAACTGCACATCGACGCATGCAAGCATTTTCTTAGGCGACACAAGCCTGGACTCACGCTTGTGATAACATTTATGCAATGTATCCTTTCACCTAGTTCCTCCCATTATCATCCCCCATTGTGAACCTCTTTCTTCCCCTCTTCCCCTTCCCTTACGTAGAGTAGCAGGCCAGATGCTCTATATTCCGGCCGACCTCTCTACATTTTCAAATCAATAAACTACTTCTTCTTCCGATATGAATCTGGTCCTCTAGAGTAATGGGGTGGACAGGATGAACCAAAATCCACGGGCGAGCACTATGCGGCTCAATGCCACCCAATCACAACACTCACAATGACGAAGCAGATAAGCTGCTGGTGGTGCAATTCACTGCGCCTCAGCCACGTCTGGCTCGTCCGCGGAGTTTTATCCTTCGTGTGAATACCCCCTTAAACAGGAGAAGTGAACGGTCGTAGATGACGCCTCGTGATATAATGGGGCCTCTTTTGCTGAAATAAGACTTAGGTATACTCGAAGTACCGCACTGGAAACTTCCTCTATGCTTGAGCCATCAATGAAAACAAATGCAAAGAAATGATGCCGAGGGCTGATTTGATGAAGTGTTGTGTATATATTGCATGCCAATTATGAGTAGAGTATATCTTGTAATACCGTTAATGAAAGATGGTCGTTACGCAGTGACTAGCGAGAAAGTGTTAACAAAGGTATTCGTTGATTTAGCAAATGAACAATTCCTTTATTGATTCGCCTAGCTATGTTGATATTACCTGCATGAAGTACCAAGTTGCCTCAATTAAAGTGTAATAATGAAGTGTACGTGAAACATACTTTATTTTCGGGAACTATTGTTTACCCTTGACGTTTTCGTACGATTGAGAGGGCTCGTTAACAGTAACGATGGCAGCGCGTAGATGCCTGACAGTTTTATTCTGTCGGAGTAGTATCTAGATCGTTTTTACATTTCTACGGTATTGCTTCACAACTTACATAAAAAATTGGCAGTTTCGAAATAAGGCTAAAATGGTGTACAAAGGCAAAGCTGAAATAATGCTGAAATAAGGCGTACAAAGGAAAAGCATTAAAAGCGACAGCAAGGTTTATCGTTGCATTGAAGGCGTCCCAAATGCAGGCCTGCATCGGTACCGCTGTACTCGGGGAAAACTTTTCTTGGCCGTGGAGGGAAAGCTATGGGACCGAAGCGCAGAGTCTGCTTACGTCCCAAAAAAGAGTTTCCTAAATTCATTATTATTTCACATTTCCCTAGCTCAAGTAAATTCTACTTGATTTATTATGTTAACAATGCTTTGAGTAGCCGTACATGATATACTATAACAGTTGTGCTCGTTGAAAAAAATTCTCTACATTTATTCATTATTCATTTCTGGGGTACCACAACATGTTTGAGTACCGGTTCAGTACAATACAGGGGTGCAGGCTCACGGACAACCCAGCTGAGGGGCGCGTTTGCAGACATATCTGATAAAAAGCCGTTGGTAAGAACGTAGTTTTCACAAGCATATAAGACCTAGATGTGGCATTTTCAACGGCATACAATCAATATTTTGTCAAATTTGGTTAAACATCCAGGGCTATATCGGAGGTTGTGAAGACGGGCAACGGGAGTACACAGCGTGCAAAGAAAACCGAAACTGGCACCAAAGCAGCTGATAGCTACCGCACTACTTGGTTGAGTAATACGATTGTGCAGCAGCACCACCCCCTGTATCCTTCGCTTCACAGCCAAGAAAAGGGGTCCCCGAGTAGTGGCCTTGTAGGCCTCGCACCTACGTGATGCACAAGATTCGCGCGAAGAAAAATTGTCGCCGTTTCTGAGCGCCCAAAGAAAGAATTACATAGACTTAGCTTGATGTTCACTGTCCATTCCGCTCGAATCAGTGTACGCACGACGGTGTCGTTTGCACACAACAGCTCATTGTGAACGCTAACGTATCCGCGCACAACGCGCGTATGCATACAGCGGTAGCTAGAACAATGGTTCAGGCCACCGAACATTATGTTCGATAGCTAACCGAACAAACACCCGAGCTAGTGAAAAGAAACCAGAACCATAACCCTGCGGATGAAGGGAGCGTGACGGTTCATCCACTTGGCTTCATTGCTTTTGCAACCTGCACTTTTGTGGAGGCCTTACTGTCCACACACCAATGCTCGTCGACGGCGTGAAAGCACGGCAGGGGTGACCCTGGCGACAGTGCAAACGCGCATCTAGAGTCCCTATCATTGTTAATGCAATAAAAGAAAAAATGGTTGTGCTTAGCGACTTCTACAATGCCCATGATTAGTATACTTTCTGCTCGGAACAAATCCGTAACCTGAAAAAAAAAGCATATATATTGTTGCCTCAATGTGGTCACTTTTCATTTATGTGTCATCAATGAATACAATGTTTGCCGGTTATATTACTAAAAATGTTATATGTTATATGTACAGAGTGCTACAGAACCGTCGAAACTGTACGGACGTGTAACGATACCTATAGCAAAACAAACCGCAGCGAAATCAATCTTTACACGATAAATGTGGTGCAGATTGTGAGAAATAGGGCTGCGATTGTTCTAAAATTTACTTTGTGCACAATAATTCCCGTAGAACGTATGGGCATCAAGACAACATGGCACAACGGAAAAGTTAAAAACCACAAATTCGTCGCCACAACGGACTCGGGAGTACAAGGGCAAGTACTCAAAAAGTTTCCTTTTATTGCGCCGTGGATCCCGTCATACTTAAGAAGGACGCGAGCGTGGGTAAAAAGAAAACAACAGTTAATCCATATGAAGCACGGCATTTTAATTTGATTGTGATATCTTCTGGCGAAATCATTGTTCTGTCGTCGTTATATAACTGCACTTGCGACAACAAGAGAATCGTCTCAGGCCTGTAATGTTTCCCTTAACATTTGATATTTATCGGTATGCAGTGTAATTTCTTGTTTAGCAAGCACTAGCGCGTTTAAAATATTTCGAAAATTTCTATCGAGGTGACAGTAATATTTCTGTTTTTTTTTTTTGGCTGCAGGGCATATTTTAAGTGGTGTTGCTTCACAGATGCTTGCGATAAGCTTGCAAGCGCCGGCATTTTTTGAAGACAGGCGATGCTTGCAAGTGAAAGTTAGCTCTATTCCATGTCTGATAGAATGGCTGAAATGGTTACTCGTTAATATCTTACGGCCGCTTCACACTGCAAATGTTCCGAACGTTACAATGGCAGGCGAGGCGCGATTCGTGGTTCGTGCTATGCGTGCACGCATGCCTCGGTGACCCCTGTTATTCTCCCCCTGCGACAACGTTTACTCAAAGAAAACGTTAATATACTGTGATTTTATCAGTAAATGAAACAATCAAATATATTCCGCTGTGTCAAATATGACAAAACACTGCGAATAACTGAAGCACAGGAAGCCGAGATGAAGTCTTTCTGAGCACTTCTGTAAGCAGGACTTACACGCAAGGATAAATCAGTATATTGGTCCGCCACCTCGGTGTGACGAGATGCCTGCGTCTTCTTGAACCTTCACCAGGGCATCGTTCTAGTGTTTTATGGCCATTCGGAGTCTGAAAGAAAGCGCGCCATTTCCTTCTCGTTCCTGCTGACTAGGGCTGCTTTGGTCGGATCAGCGGTCAGTCTGGTAGGCGTTCCGCTCAACTGCGGAACTTTTAATTGCTCTTTCAAAGCAGATGTTGTCGACATACTTTTGACTAAGTTCAAAGTGTAGTAATCTTGCAACTTGTGGGATGGTTTCATATGCGCGACATATTCAGAATAAGAATGTTTTTCTTAATAAATGAGTGAAAAGAGCTTTACTAAAGAAGTTTGAATCTATGGCGTAACTTTGGCATGCCATATCGACGTGTATGATGGCTTATTTTAAACAGGGTTAAACAGGGTAGCAGGGTTTAAAAACCACTGCAGGTTCCTGCCGTGCGATTTATAGTGATTTGGCAGAAAGTGCGCACAAATGGGCGCCTAACTCCTCGATCGATGTAGAAGCTGAGAGCTTGCATCCTTCTCGCCACCCACCAAACATGAGGCGGGGATAAATCATGTTCTGTAAGGGGCTAGCTTTTGCGTCCAAGGCTGCCAGCTGCTTCCAAGAGGACCTCAACCAGGTTGTCGATCCGCCGATCCTTGGCACCAAGCTCTGGCAACTGCGGTAGGGTCCTGCAGCCTTCCGAACCCTTCGTGAACCTGCCGCAGACCAGGTTCAGCGTTTCGCCGAACATCTGCTCGATGACTCCGATCATGAAATCCTTGGAGCCGACGGTCTCGCATGACGCCAGGGCGTCGCCTATGCAGTCCAGCGTGTCTTGGTACGAGCTGCGATGGAAGATCGTGGTAGTTCAACATATCAGTGAATGACTGAATGAAAAAGAGAGCGATAAATGTTTCACCTCGTGATCAACTTTTGCGTATGCTACGAGTGGTAATTGAGGCGCGCGCATATGCGCTTCATGTAATCGGTGCAAATATGGTTCGGTGTATTCGGTTAGCCTCTGCTCCTGATACCCCCAATGAAAAGCAAAGAAGACACAAAAACGATATGCCTATTGCATTTTGGAAAATTAGAAAGCTGAGTATTCTAGCACTATAACACACCGGGTAAATGACGGAGAAATTTAATTGGACTAGTAATTTTAGGTTTTCAGAGTCTGACTAGAACTAGGACAAATAAATTAGCACAGAATGGGAACACTGATGTCAGGAAGAAAACACTCAGCGGAAATTTGGATTTGAAGATATGGTAAAGATTAGTGTGATAAGCGTTTTCGATGTAGGAGGTATTCCTTGTTTGAATACATCAATTGCACTCTCATATGAAGTTGATTGACGAAGTACTTGAACTTCTGTGTTCGTGCTTGCACTGTTTTGGTGGCACTTTATTTGACGGCGATTTATTTATTTACAGAGTGCTACTATAGTAGAGCCCTTCCAATTGGCTGTAAGGAGGAATAGATTAAAAATGTAATGACACAAAACACAACGTTTTACGTTAACAGTAGCGCACTTCTTTGTAGATAACGTAACGTGGAGTGAAGTAATCCTCGGTCAAACATATTAAAAAAATAACTGTATTACACTGAGAACTTATATGCGAGAATGTTTGTTGCATGATTCTATTTAGAACCTTTTTAACTTCAGGCGTTTTCAATTAGGGTCTCTTTCTACCCTAGTTCATATGGGACTGTTTCTTCAGACTCAATAAAAATGTACGGAAAATATCATTTAACCACGGTTTTCATACCTCGAACTGGTGAAGAGCAAACGCTGATGTAAGTATATGTGGAAGCCCATCATAATTATCTTCTTGAGGTATTACATACATGACTGAGCCTGCTTAAAACGCGCAAGGTATTGAAGATCAGCGGATAAAAGTCTGAGCCCGTGTTCACAAAAAGCTCTGGCATTAGAATTGTTTCTAGGGGAAATCCGAACCAATCCTTTAACACTTTGAGCAAATTACAAGCACACTTGCCAAACAAAGAGCTTTGTGAATTCGGTCTGTAATATTTCTAAATATGGCATCATTTACTTTCGGAAATTTATTGGTGGAATTCAAGCAGGAAGGTAAATTATGTGGTTCCAAATGAAACCACCAGGTGAAGAGTTGAAAGCTGAAAAAGTGAATCTGCTATGCTTTCTGTTGTACCATTGTAGTCTGGCCATCTTATCATCTTCCCTTATCCTCGCCGTATTAAAATAAAACTTCGCCACTGCAGCCACTTGGTAATTCAGCTAACGCCCCTGCGACAATGCGCAGCTTGGAACCTGTCTTGCTAAACACTGAGCTATGGCGTAATATCCACGCTTTGAAATTTTGTGCAGGGTTCTCGTGGACCCTGTAGACATTAAGATTGGTTGCGTGCGTTCGTCTATGTTAGAGAACACAACAAGCACTGCTGTAGCGGCGATAGCAATGTTGAAGCTGTGAACAATAATTTTTTCAGGAGAATGCCTTTTTAGCGAGAACCGCCCCCGCCCCCACTCTTTTTCATATGGGGTATGCGTGTTTCTAGCCTCTTTTGTGGACCGAACTGGACGATAGTGCAGTCTAAAAGAGTGGGCAGTTCTAGTTGGTATGGGCACTCTATAAATCTGGGTTGATCCTGAAGGTAGGGCAGTCTAAAATGTGCGCCGTACTTGCAGGTATGTAGGTATGTGCAGTATAAAAATTCCGGTCAGTCGCAAAGATAGTGCAGACAAAAAAAATTGGCAGTCCAGCACTTCACCTCTTCCCCTTACGTAAGGGAAGAAGCGATAAAGTGTCATGCCCAGTAACACCGCCTCCATGTGTCATGCCCATTCACCTCCAACTAGTTCAGGAAGACATTGTCTTTGATGGAATTCAACTGGAGGTAAATAATGTCCCAAGTTTCCTTGTAATAGGTTGCGAAAAGTTAAAAATGGAACGGTTGGCTATCCCTATGTATGAAACGCTACTCAAAAAAGATAGAAAAAAAGGAGAAAACAGGACGAGAATAACAACCAGCGCTGCACGCACTGTAACGCATTTCGTAATCACGTTATTACTGTTACCACGAGCGTCAGAACCGGAAGCACTGTCTATTTATTTGGTACGATAATCAGACCATGTTTGAAGAATCCAACACAACTCTTAGCTTGACGTAAGAGTTAAGCGGAAACCCGCTCGGTGGAGAGAAGTAATTAAAGGGAAAATGACACATCCACCCAATCGTAGCAATTGCTACAAAGGAAACCCATACGGGTTTCTCGAAAGAAAAGCCTCGCATTTGAAGGAAAATTCGTTCTGGTCCAGTACACGAACCCGGGAGCACCGCCTTTCGGGGGCAGCCGCTCTACCATCTGAGCTAACCGACGGCTAACAGATGGCAGGGCGAAGTCGAATTTATCAACAACTCGAAGCAAAGGCCAGTTTTTGACCTAATTGTTCAGTGGAAACATGCTAGGTTGAGAGAAGCAATTGTAGCAATTGCTACGATTGGGTGGATGTCTCATTTTGCATTTAACTCTTAGCTATTATAAGTTAGAGTCAAACTTGCTCATAAGCTTAATAAACTGAAAGTATAACAACGGGCATTCAATTATCCAAACTAGCGCATAATCGTAATAAGCAGAATGCACCACGTGGAACTGACACGCAAGGCAGTCTGTTAGATCGCTCTCAAAGGAGTTGGCTTCGAGAAGGAAGCGCCGATATTTTGATCGAGCAAACAAGCCGTCAAGCAAGCAAGACAATCATCTCCGCTGAGACAGCGCAGTAAATGAGTTGAGAACCAAAGGAAATGCTTAAGTGTGCTGGCTGTACTGCGTGATTCCTTTTTGCATTCACACTGGCGATAGACAGCTGCCATGACCGATCGCGACTAGCGACCACGAAGCGACTCATGGCGACTGGTGTACACACCGGCAAGCATTACCTGCCGGTTGCCATATCAAAATGTCTCGCATTTAAAGCCGTTCTCATCTGGTCGCACCGTCACCGCCACGTAAAGTAAGCCTCAGCGTGTATACCGATGTCATGCTCCTGCGCCGCTCTATGGTCCAGAAGTTTTAACGCGACAGCCTTAAAGGCTCCATGACGCAGAAAATCCGGCGTCGGTGCCGACGTCGGTGTCGGCGTGTAGCGCAGAGGCATTAGTGAAGTAATTGAATGTCTCAAAGTAAAATGCGTCAAAAGAAATCGTAAATTACGACTTAACCTGGACCTACAGACGTGATAGCGTCGGAATGTAATTGGAATATACGAGAAAACCTAATTATCTTACGCTTGAACTCAAACACAAATCTATTTTCCAGCTTTTGTGCAATTCATACACCGGCGCGCCGTGGTTTGTTCCTTGCAAAAACACCATCGAGATGGCACTCCCTCCTCGGCAGCTGCGCACGGAGGCGAAGTTGGAGGAAAAAGAAAGCTGCAGTTGCCGGGAAGCCTGAATAGCAGCCAGGGATCTCTGAATCCTATCGCGTTCCACTCTTAAAGGGGAAGCTTAAGCGTCCTTCAAATTTTTGCGACTGCAGTCGCGTGCCTGAAAAATCAAGTAACCATCCCCTCCCGCCCTCCGAGTGACTCACACATAACAGTCGCGTTTGGACCAAAGCTACCATTTGCGACTATTTGCGACCGTTGCTTTGCCACGCGACCTCTGAGAGTCAAGTGCGTTTGTGAACCTTACATAGACTAAACAAAGTAGTGGTTCATCCTTTGTGGTTCATCAGCTTAATCAGTGCACCATCTTGACCGATAACATCAGGAAATTTGAGATAGCAAAACCAAAACTTTGATTTGATAATGCACAAAAGAAAAAGAAATGGCACAGGCTTGTGTAAAAAGATATGGGAAGAACATTAGCCGATGCCGATATACTGTCATTTTAAAGTAGAGTCTCAGAAAAAAAACGCAAAGAGAGGGAGAAATAAAAAGATTCTGAGATTCTATAGGGGAAATAACTCCTAAAGTACGCACAAAAATTTGTCGAAGGAAAACGGGCAACGCTGAACCCAAATTCTCCGAGTACGTGGAAACCCACGTTGAAGGACCTGCATTGCGGTGATTGTCTTTCTAAAGCACAACAGAGATAAACTTCAGTGCGTGTGCTTTTTTTCAAAAGTATTATACACACCAGCCAAATGTTTTTGCAGCGATTGATGACTGAACGACCTTCTGATTGACTATGACTGATTGTTGACTGATGACCTTCCCATGCATAAATAAATACGGAACAACCTATCGCCTTCTGTTGACTCGACGCAGAGTCAAGAGAGGAGTTCACTGCAATGCACAATCCGTGCCTTAGAGGATAAATATTGCCGCAAACAATAGGCTGTGGTATCCAACGTTCTGAAACTGCCCCTGTACCATAGCAAAGAGGTTGTTTTAATGTTGAGCATGGGGGATCTTATCTTTTGAGCCCTACGAAATCTGTCTACGCGAGCCTTTCAGGCCTAGCTTCTCCCAATTATCAGTGTGTCATCAATTTAGGCACTGCTCAATTTTTGGGGAGGTTAGTTCTAGCAGTTTGAAACCAATCTTAGGTGCCCTTCAAAGCAGAGATTTTGTTTGCGCCTTCAGCTATTCAGGTACGTTTGCCGCTTAACTGACGGAACACTAATATCTTGAAACCCTTTACCAAAAACAGTTTTTGTATTAATTCAGTTTTTTTATCCATTCAGATGGAGCATTCATCTTAGTGGAATTCAATTTTAACAGATATATTCCGCACGTCGTTGAGAACAACAAACTTTCCTTTTGTGTGCTTCTTCCCTGGGTTCAGCCTTTTCGGCGCTCAATTTTCGATTAGCGTGTTTCATCAAGAAGCATGAAAATGACGTACGTGAAACGTCTCAGCCGATTTCTGTGGAGAAGTTTTCCGACAGCTAAATGATATTGAGTAATTTCGTCGCAGATTGAACAATCACGCACATTCTACGCGTAAGCTGGAAATAAACAAGACAAACGATTTTAGAGTCAATAGAGGTTGTGTCAGCTTCTCAACAGAAGAATGTCTTCTAGCTTTTCAAAGCAATTGCATGCAGTGGATGAAAAAATACTGACCAGCACGTGTAGTGAATAACTTCCTCGGCTGGACCCTTGACAATGACCCGTTCCAGAAAATTGTGGAAACCCTTGATGCACTTGTGGATTTTTTCACCATGAGCATTCAGGCATTTGATGTCTCTCTGGTACTCTGGTGTGAGAATTCAATAAAACAAAGAAAAGGAAATTACTGATGCACTTCCGTATGTTCTTGTGCCTTGCTTTTTTATAGCTAGAAATATTTGTGGTGTCTATTTTACTTTAAATATTAGTACTGTCCTGGTTTGGTTACTGTCTTAATATTAGTACTGTCCTTGTCCTGGTTTTTCTTATACTGCTATTATTAGCATAATAATAGCAGTATAAGAAAAACCAGGACAAGGCAAATTTCATAACGCAGCATTATAAAGTTAACCAGCACTCATTAAGATATCAGTAGTATTATTGCGAGTGTGCAGGTTTTTAATATTTTTGGTCAAGCCTAAATTTGTCAGCATCTGGAGAAAAATTTACTTGAGCTACCCATGGGTAAGTGCGGCATAAGGCGTCATGTAACAGCATGTGTAACTTGACGCATGTCGCTGTGGTTAAGTGTATATTGCACATGTAAGGTTTGATAACATCACTACCAGCTGTTGACATACTCAAAAATAATCAGAAGAAGCTCGCGCTGCTCTCCAAAATTATTTAGCAGAGGAGCTTGCTTGTTAGCTACAATTGTGGTAATATGGGCTCTCATAATGGTTTTCTTGTTGACAGTAATGTTCTAGTAACCAGTGCTGCTACCACCTGCTGCAGAAAAAAAATTACACTCAGTGCTTCCATGTTCTCAACAGTATGGGATAGAAAAAACAAAGACATTGTATTGACCCTCAGATTATTGCAAGCAGGCTCGTATCTCAGCCCGGCTCTATTACACAAGCTTTATCCCGACACTTATGCCAGTAGTTCTTGCAGGCACTGCAATGACTTCGCTAGCCTAGACAACATGCTCTGGCGTTGCCCCTCGTTGCGAGGCACGGAACGAATCAATGAGGACAAGTGGTTCTCCGCTATCAAGAGCCTCGATGCCGGGGCGCGACTATGGGCTGTCCAGAGGGCCCACGATGCGGTGGTCGGGCATGGCCTGACTGTCCCAACGTGAGAGCGGCCCGCTGCGCGCTGAGTCGCGTACCTCCGGACTTTCATGAAAGTTTTACATCCATCCATCCATTGCAAAACAGTGCGTCGGCCAGATGCCAGGAAAATCAAATAATACATAAATAAATTTTAGAGAAGTAAAGCACTGTGTATTACACAGTGTTTCTCAACTGTTGAAGCTTTAAAAAATGAAGAAGAAGAACGATATATTTACCCTTATATAAACAGCTCAACTGACTAAACAAAATCTTACGGTTTGCAATGCCTAGTTTTGGTTCCTTTTTGTTATTAGCTACGTAATGTGACCTAGGCAAACAGTCCACGAAAGAGCCCGCTATGCAGTCACCAAAAATAAATTCCCTTGACTAAGGAATGCAAAAAGGACACAAGGAAAAGACACAGAGGCAGATAGAAAAAATTCTGAAGGACAAGAACATAAAATACCTCGTGCATAGCCGGCAGTACTATGGGTATAGTGAAAGCGAGATGTATCGGCCACACGCTAACTTGCAGTCACAGCGCGTTGCCGAAACAGTCAATGTACAGCTACTACGTGACAAAGAAAAAAAGAAAACATTGCACCAGCGAATATTAATTACAATTACATATGCTGCTTGTAAGACATTACAGTACATTCCACAAATGTAAGCAGGAAGCATTAGTGTACGTTCACTTGGTTGTCCATGAAGTCAGATTGTGAAAAGGTTCATAAACAATTGTCATGAAAGCAGACTGCATAATGTCGATGTGGGGATGGCACTTCCTTCTTGTCCAAACTGCTAAATATTACTGCAACGGAACAATTCCCTGAACCTGATATCATCTGAGTCGATGGGGATTCGAGCTGCAGTCTACAAGTCCACCAACTTATAAATTAGGCAATAAATACCACTGAGCTAAAGACGCTGCCTTGCAGCACAGCATACTTTTACTCATATTGCAGGCTCTGGCCATCTTGGGTGAACATAAGAGATGCTGATGAGAGAGCAAACCCCAAATCCAGCGGTGAAGTCGGCCTGCTGTTCCATGACTGCGGTTATTGTTCTTGGTGCCCTATGTACAACATGGAGACTGTGGATACGGAAACTGAAAACACAGATAATCGAATGACGCTCACGCCTACGGCTCCTGGTCTTGGTGTCGTACATAGCTTCAAGGAAAAATTATGAACAGCCCCCAACTATAACCCCTACATGGCCCTCGTGAGACTGTGACGCCCATGCAAAGCCTTCAGACGATAGACAGTGTCAAACTTCCATCCAATACCTACAAAGACCGGTATTGACGCCTCCCCCCCCCCCCCACCCCCTGATGGCTTCTCACGACTCCCATACGTCACCAAGTAAGCGCCCGAAGCGAGAGTAATTCGGTTCGGCTGAATGCCACACATTTGTTTTCCTAATGCTTAGTAGTTTCCAGCAATCACTGCAGACTTATCGGCGCCATCTTCTGCAAAATTTCTCTTATGCATGCTGCTCAACTTTACTCGCCTGAAGTGACACCGCACGCTCGCAGGCTTTCCAGTGTTCTGGCAAGGCGCAGCATTACAGGTCTTCCACGTGATCGGCACTAAGTCACATTCCTAGGTGCGATTGCATATGCTGCATGACCCGATGCTCCAACATTGCAGGGCATCTCATATGCAACCGCGTCATAGCCAGGGCAGCTTTTATTTCTCATACACTGAAGCATAAACTACAGCTATGCTACGCTGAACTCCGTGCCTGGAGCTGTATATGACTGAATGTTGGCTAATGTCAAAGTACAATCATCCTGCGTTATACAAAACACCGCAACAAAGGAACTTTGGTGTTTTTACGGACTATCTTAGGATTGCCTATTAAGAGTGAGCTTGTGATTGAAGATCGTTGGAGAAATCTGGATAGGTTTCCATGAAATGCTACTAGCCAACCACAAACGAAGGAAATGTGCAATAAAATAGCACAGACATACACACACAAACACACACACACACACCATACATAGCAGGATATATTCAAAATGAATTGCAATATTTCAATGAGGCCCAGAAATTACAGGTAGCCTGAAATTGTCTTTCTGTCACTGGACACTGAAGGTGCGCTGGTTCAAACATGTCTCGCATCTCAAGGAGTGATCCGCAAGGTAGATTTATTGCAGACAGATGAGCGGTGCTGATAAACCGTAAGGTGCCAGCCATGAGCCAGGTGGGTTATCTAAATGCGTCTGTACATCGTACCCAGGATACAGCTGCAGTATTTACAACTGTATTTAAAATAAGATTTTTAATTTTCATTTTTCCTTCTATCTCCGACCACATTCAAAACAATCAGCCAAGCAGTCGTGGAGCGAGCGAGTGTTGAGTCACACTCTTCACAAACTAGGCAGCGCGTAAAGGACTCGTTCGCGCTTATGAAGTAATGTGCCTTAACAGGTGAGCTAGGGCTTATGTACATCGTGCACGTTTTAATTTTATGAACACCAAAGTTTTGAACATTTTGGAAATGTTTGCGACCTTAGTGATGTTATTAAGATGGAAATATTAGCACGATTTCGTCACCGATTTCTCCAGAAACTATAAACTGGTTATCCCTTAATGAATAATAATGTCAAGTGAAATTAATGCATTCTCAGTAAACCAGTTTTCGGAAACACGCGTGTGCAGTCAATTGAATAAAAGAAATAGCAGCGAAGTCATAAGTTCCGTGTACCACAGGCGTATCGGGAGTTGTGGTGAGACGAGCAAGCAGAGCAGTCAAGCATGAACACTGCCTTTTATGTTGTTGAGCGAAAAAAAATTCTCGGTGTCCACGTGCCAAAACTACGATTTGATTCGGTGGCGCGCCGTAGTGGGGGATAAGACTCTGAAGTATTTTCAACCACCTGGGGCTCTTTATTCTGCGCCCAATGCACGGCACATGGCTGTTCTTTCATTTCGTCCCAATAAAAATGTGGCCGCTATAGCCGATATTTCATTCCACGACATCGTGCTTAGCCGCCCAATGCCGTAGCCACAAAGCCACCACGGCGGCTACTTTTGAACGACTGAAAGTTGAGGAAATTGTGTAAGTACACGTATTACGGAAAAGAAGGCGTGCGGACAGAGACGCATGTTTAATTGTATGAACAGGACAAAAAAAGAACGCCATTTGTTATCTGAAAGCCCACAAAGTGTCGGGAAAGAACGGAAGACACAAAACTTATCTGCGTGGGTTCAAGGAAAAGGAGCGCCAACCAGTCAATCATGAACACGTGCAGGCACTCGAAAAAGATAACCGTTAAGGCGTTGATAATTCGTACTTCTACAAGGTAATTATTCGTAGGCTGGCTTATTATGCCAGTGCTCCCGCTGATAATGAAACGCCGGGCTTTAATCATCAGGCGCACTTCGCTTTTATGTCTACACGCTATAATGTTTGCGAATTTAATAAGTTCGAAATCACGACCATGTAACAATGTGTTAGACGCTGTTCGACCGGTCAACAAACGTTTATGTTCAAATAATCTTTAATTGATTGTCCACTGTGCCGTTAGTATTAATTGAGTTTTCCACTAAATGAATAATTTACGCTAATGACATACAAAGGGACGTGATTTACGTTGGAATAGAATATGGATATTTGTTCTCAAAAGTCTTATTTATTGCCGAAACGCATGCGATCTACTGTACTGCCCTCAGGTGATTCAATCCCTAAATTCTTGTCGCATTGCGTACGGCGTTTCTTGCACCACCGGTGGTGGCTTAGGACGCCGTGCTGATGCATTGTGCCATACATTGAAATCGAGGGTCTTTGCACCCCCCAGCGATTGTCCAGAGCTCACCGGCGGCGCGACATGCACCGGCCGCCATGCGGGTTGCTTGTCGCGTTTGAATCGCTGAGCACTGTAGATGCTGAAGAAAACAGAGAGAGATAGGAAGGGGGGTCGGGGGCGCAGAGTGAGTGACATACTTTTGTATGGATCTGAGCCCACGTTGCAGATAGCCTCGATGTTCTCTTCCAGCGCCTTCACTGCTACGAGTGCCGTGGCACGGGATAGGCCCTCCGTGCAGTCATTGATGAAGTTCAGCGCGCACAGGATTTGCACCTTGTCCCTCCTACAAGTGCAGCACACATAGATATCAGTATCAATATCAACTAACAGCGATGCGGTGGGAGTGAGGAAGATATCAGGACTGCCGCCTGACGGGTTAGCTCTCTGACGTCACGAAGTCTCACCAGTGCCATTCTTATCTTTAGGATTCCGACTCAGCTCTTCCTTCCTCAGTGAAGAACAAGGCTTATAAGAGCATACGCCCTGGGATATGCGTTAAGCTGTCGAGTTAATTCTTCACTACCAAGTGTAGGAGATCCTGAACGTCAGAAAAAAAAAACGTGACAAATTAAGACAGAGAAACGAGGTCTTATGAACACGAAGAATCTACAAAAATGAGAGCTTCACTGGAAGATTGAGAGGAAGTGATTTCAATGTAATTCTGGGGTTTTACGTGCCGAAACCACGTTTTGATTATGAGGTATGCCGTGGGGGGGGGGGGGTCAACATCATCATCATCATCAGCCTCTATTTATGTCCACTGCAGGATGAAGGCCTTCCCCTGCGATCTCAAATTACCCCTGTCTTGCGCTAGCTGATTCCAACTTGCGCCTACAAATTTCCTAACTTCATCACCCCACCTAATTTTCTTTCGTCCTCGACTGCACTTCCCTTCTCTTGGTATCCATTCTGCAACTCCAATGGTCCACCGGTTATCCATCCTACGCATTCCGTTTCCTGCCCAGCTCCATTTTTTCCTCTTAATGTCAACTAGAATATCGGCTATCCCCGCTTGCGCTCTGATCCACGCCGCTCTCTTCCTGTCTCTTAACGTTAGGCTTAACATTTTTTTTGTTCCATCGCTCTTTGTGCGGTCGTTAATTTGTTCTCGAGATTCTTTGTTAACCTCCACGTTTCTGCCCCATATGTTCGCATCGGTAGAATGCAATGATTGTACCCTTTTCTTTTCAACGACAGCGGTAAGCTCCCAGTCAGGATTTGGTAGTATACCTGCCGTATGCACTGCAACCCAATTTTATTCTTGAGTGAGTGAAATAACTTTATTGAGACCAGTGGATTGAGGCCTGGGCCGAGGCCGCGCCAGGGGCGGTGGAGATACCGTCTCCCGGCCGCCTCTCGAGCTCGCTGGATAGCCCCTAGTTGATCTTACAGATCTGAGCTGATCAGCGCGGCTTTCCACCGCGCTCCAAGCTGTTCTGGGGAGACTGCATTTTTATCTTATACATATGCGCAATCCCATAGAATGTGTTCTATGGTGGCGTGTTCTGTCCTACATAATTTGCACAAGTCATCTGGGTATAGTTCGGTGTAAAAGTGATGTAGGTGCACCGGGTTGGCTGAGGTTCTAGTTTGAAGTCGCCTCCAGTCAACCGCCTGAGATCTAATTTGGAGCTAGGAGGTGGGAATATGCACCTCGACTTTTGGTAGAAGCGGGTGATGTCGCATAATCTGAACATTCTATCCCTCTCCTTCCAGGCCTCCCCTGCCGATCCTTCGGGGGAAGCTTCTTCGCGAGCGTGGTAAATGAGACCTCGCGCGACGCGGTGGGCTTCCTCGTTTAGGTTGGGAGCGGGGGACTCACAGGAGGTGTGGGCTGGGAACCAAATTATGTATCTCTCGTGGAATTCCTCTGATTATATAACCTGGGCTTTCCCGTGGAGTATGTTAGCGGCCTCGGGTGATATTCTTCCTCGCGCATAGTTTCTGATGGCCGACTGCGAGTCGCTGATGACGTATCTACATTTGGGGGAAATTAAGGCCTGAGCGATAGCTACTTCTTCTGCAATTTCACTATTATTATAGCGTATCGAGCACGCGCTTATGCCCTCGTGGTCAGAGTTTATTACTACTGCAACGTAGGATTCGTGACTCTGGTACTCCACTGCGTCCACGAACAACGCCTCCTTGTTTCTACCGTATGCCTTGAGTAGAGCTTCAGCTCTGCTTTCCCTCCTGCCCTGATCAAGTTCGCGGTGCATGTTTTTGGGCAGAATGAGGACCTGGATCTTTACATTATTACCTTGGGAACCGCCACTTTACAGCCTTGTTGATTGTGATAGCTTATCCTTAATTTGCTGAGGATACTCCTGCCCGTGCGCGAACCGGCTAGTCTCTCCAACTGAGCAATCTGTTGAGTCTCTATCAGCTCCTCTAGCGTGTTGTGTATACCCAGTTGAAGTAGTCGCTCGGTGCAGGTACTATCTGGAAGACCGATAACTTGCTTTTACGCCCTTCGTATGAGTGCGTTGATCTTAGCTTTTTCGGCTGAATACCAACTGAGGTATGCAGCCACGTATATAATGTGACTTATGGCGAAGGAATATCTAAGTCTGACGACGTTAGCTTCTTTCATTCCCTGGTGTTTCTTTGTGACTCTCTTGATTAGCCTTATTGCGTTGGTGACTTTAGTTACTAGCCTCTTGGCAGTTTCTCCGTTAGTACCCTTGGATTCGATGATGAGTCCTATCATTCCGATCTGTTCCACTATGAGGATAGTCCTGCCGTTTTTGGTGCGAATTTGGATTTCTGCGTAGGCTCGCGGTTCCGGTTGTAACCCTTAGGTGGTCTGTCTTTGAGCGTGGGTCGATAGAGGAGGAGTTCGGATTTACCCGGCGAGCACTCGAGGCCAGTACCTTCGAGATACTCCTCGATCGTGTCGACGGTCTCCTGGAGTCTCTGCTCTATCTCTCCGTCGCTACCTTCAGCTACTAGATGGTGATATCATCTGCATATAAGGAGTGATGTATCCCGTGTACAGAGTTGAGCCATTGCGGCAGTCCTATCATTATTATATTGAACAGCATGGGCGATATGACTGAACCCTGCGGGGTGCCAGTGCTACCCATGTGTATCTGCTCAGATCTGAGTTCTCCCACTGCAAGGGATGCCGTTCTATCCGTTAGGAATTCCTTGACATAATTATATGCTCTCGATCCTAAGTTTATTTAGCTTATCTGATTTAATATAGCTGCATGCACTGCTTTGTCGAAGGCTTTTTTAGGTCTAATCCTAGTATCGCCCTAGTCGATCTTGTTTTATTATCTAGGATCTGTTGTTTGATTTGTAGCATGGCGTTCTGTGTGCATAGCTGGGCGCGGAACCGCAGCATGGAGTCTGGGTAAATTTCCTTCTCCTATTGGTTCTATTTCTCTGTCCTAAATTTCCTTCTCCTATTGATTCTATTGAAGAAAGCGTGTTCCATCAGCTTTCCAATGCAGGACGTGAGTCAAATGGGGCGCAAGTTCGACAGATCAGGTTGTTTTCCGGGCTTGGGGATAAGGATTACTTTAGCATCTTTCCATTGTGCTGGGATGGCGCCTTCGGCCCGACATTCGTTTACATATTGCGTGATGTTCTCTATTGCTTGATTGTGTAGATTCCGGAGAGATCTGTTGCTGATCCCGTCCGGTCCCGGTGCAGATTTGGTGTTGAGCTTCTGTAGCGCTGCCCTAATTTCAGCTACGGTGAACTCCTCGTCTAGGAGCTCGTTTGTGCCTCAGGTATATTGCCCGTGCTCTATGACGGGGTTGATGGAGATATATATGTTGCTAGCCTTGGCGATAAAGACCCCCTCGCTGCCTTTATAGTCGTGCACCAGCTTACGCAAGGTTTGCGTGTGTTCCGATTTGGTGTTATCGGGCTCGAGCAGATGTTTGAACATGCGCCAAGACTGGCCTGCATGCATTTGCCCATCCAAAGCATTGCAAACTTCGTTCCATTGTTGTTTGCTTAGCTGCTGACAATATTCTTCAATCTGCCTGTTGAGCTTGGCTATACGCTTGCGCAAGCTCCTACTGTGTCTCTGAAAATTTCGTTCTCATGATCAGCGTCCCCTGTAACTGAACTATAGATAAACGTACTCCTGTACAGGATGTTCCACATCCGCCGCCTAGGTTTGTGAGCGGTGGTGCTGGCTAACACTCCCATGGTTAGTTCTAGTTGTAAAACATAAATACCCTAGACAGTGGATGGGAAAACGGCTCCGCGGTAGCTCAATGTTAAGAGCATCGCACGCGTAATGCGAAGACGTGGGATCGTTCCCCACCCGCGGACAGTTGTTTTTTCATCTATTTTCATTTGAATTAATTTATCATTTCTTTAAATCAAATAGTGAGTACAAATAATTTCCCCTATATTGTCCTTGGTGTCATTGTTTGTTGGCTTCTTAAGATATGATTAATAAAATTCGGGCCCCTTGGTTCCCTTTCTTCTCGTTCATTACGTAACCAGGGCTCGAATCCGGCAACATTGATGCCTCCAATTAGCATATGCGGGTTTATTGACCAGTTGCCATCACCCAAAAAAGATCACGTGCTCGTGATGCCTGTGGCAGAAAGGATGTTTCACATACGCCACCTAGGTTTGTGAGTGGTGGCGCTCGCTAACACTCCCATGGTTAGTTCTAGTTGTAAAACATAAATACCCCAGAAAGTGGATGGGAAAACGGCTCCGCGGTAGCTCAATGGTAAGAGCATCGCACACGTAATGCTAAGACGTGGGATCGTTCCGCACCCGCAGACAGTTGTTTTTTCATCTATTTTCATTTCCATTAATTTATCATTTCTTTAAATAAATTAGTAAGTACAGATAATTTTCCCTATGTTGTCCTTGGTGTCATTGTTTGTTGGCTTCTTATGATATGATTTACGGACTCTAATGGCTCACTGGCGATCCTGAATTCTTGTTTCCTTGCCAAGCCATTGGACATTAGCTTTGTCTTCGCATATTAATCTTCAACCCCACTGTTACACTTTCTTGGTTAGGGTACTCAACAATTCGTTGTAATTTGTCCCTATTATTGCTGAATAGGACAATGTCACCATATATATATATATATATATATATATATATATATATATAGCCCTTTCTTTAAATTTTACCGGTGCAAAATGATTCGCCGGCATGTTACTCTGCAATGAAGATGCAGCAGCAAGTGAAAGACCCTAGAAAAAGGCTACAAGTGAAAAATATACAAAATAGCACAACCTGGTATGTCTATTGATATACCAGGTTGTACTCGAATTCATCCGGCATCATTCGTGTGTGCGCTGATCAACACCTTGGCCCCAGGCAATAGGTTACAGAGGCTCGCCACAAACCTCCGGCATGGACCAGCCATGGCACAGTACAACGCAGCACACTATACACGGTTCTCTTTGGCCATACTTGGTCTTTGGGCCGCCACAAAACACCAAATTCATCATCATCAACCTGGTATCTTGTCTAACATTTACGGAACATATGAGTCATCCTGACTTCACTGCTGGCTTTTTCTAGGATGCACATTAGGGCCTGTATAACAACTAAAAACTTGAGGCGTAGCCAATCGATTCCATATGTACCTTTCTGTTTGCTGCTTAGAAATAAAAAAATGTATTAGCGACTCCCACAAATTGACACATTTTCATCCAGCTCGGAACACCCCTTGTTCGACCACTGTTGGTGAGATGAACACAATATACGCTTGTTAAACAATGGACAAGCTGCAGAGTCTCACGTAACGAATTTGCGGCGTCTCTGCTGTCACGCTTTGCATGACCCAAAAGAAATATATTGAGAAACTCTACTCACATACACAAACAAATCGGCCTTTTCACTGTCACGCATAGCGTCCGAGTACTCGTAACTCCAGTTCTCTGATTCTTGCGCAAAGTTTCGCATTAAATTTCCTCGCTGAACGTACGTGGTGGTGCACGGAATGCTCCTTCTATTCCTTAACTTGAATGGAATGGTCCTAGCGCAGTCGGTAAAATAGCTATCTGTATTGGAAGAAAAAGAGAAAAAGAAAAGCCTTATTTTGAGAAAGATGAGATTTTGGCCTCTGTCACGTAAATTTCGCCTACTGGGGATTGGATTTTGGAGGAAGGACATTTACACGAGCGATTTCGTAGGAACTGGTAATTCTCACGGAACGTCATGAGCTGGGGACATGAGCACGGAAAGAAAACTCATCCATTCAAACAAAGCCCGGATATGTGTGGATCCACTTGAACTGCACTTTAACTGCTCGGGCGGTATTCTAACTATACGCACGTCCGGCTAACGCTGACACGACATACGTCGGTCTGCCAATATTCCTGACACCCTCAAAATCTTTACCATGCTGTGTAGGGTCTGTAATGAGATCGCACAGGTGCCCATACGTGGCCTGTGAGGAGCCGCGCCAGTAAAATTACGTCACTTTCAGGTCTCAGCGCTTACGTTGTTTTATACTTTTCATATTTATTAGTCTGATAAGATTTATGGCCAAAGGTATGTGCTCTGGATGTTATGTGTCAAGACATTAGTTTGTGGGCTGCCATTCTCGAAATTGTGAGGAATATATTAGAAATGAACGTAAGACTTGGTATGGCCAACTTTAGTGATTGAATAGTGCAGCAATAAAACCCGCATATATGGCATGGATAAGCATTTAGCATACGTATACCTAAATAGATGTGGGGCCCCACGGCGATGGTGACTAAGACAGCGCGCTTGGAATGTCAACATAATTGTTAGCGCAATAAAAGACCTGCCGATCACTTAATGATTTGCGTTTTGTACACTTCTGCAACTCGTCTTTCTTCTTCTTTTTCTTTTTTTTTGTGCAAAAGTTTGTTACTCACCGGGAAATCTGATTGGCAGTAAATTTCACCAATTCGCTTATATTCGCCCTACGTTGTGGTCAATTACATCCCCCTTTAGAGCTATGCCTTCTCTGATTATTTCGCTATGGTTTGGCGTGTCCGCTGTCTAGACGAATAAGTTAGGCCGATACTGGATACACTGTACTCAAATAGTGTTACATGGTGAGTCGATCCTTAGACCACTACACGATGTGTGTCCGGCAATGTCATTTGTAATGCGGATCGACCTGGGAAGCATTGCAATCAAAGTAGCGGGAGGGTTCGTGCAGTAATGCTGTCGCATTACGAGCTCAGGTGTAGCATTTGAACCTAGCTCCTGTGCCTCTTTCTCTGGGTTTGGCGTCGGTGTGTCGCCAAATAGACATAGCGGTGCTAAGAGGGACCGCACAAACAACAGCTGTGACGATAACCTGGATAATTTTAGACAGCAAGCACTCGCGTAGTGTCGCTGGTTATATAGTGTCGCTGGTCACAGACAGGTGTTCGTATGATTGAATACAACACCACAGGACATTTATGACGGTCTGAACTGGAATATACCATGCATCATGTATTTGCAACGGGCATGATCGAGCGCGTTAAAAGTCGAGCGTTACGTTTCGCACTTCCCTTTACGTATACCTGTCCTTCCCTGTCCAATCCTTTTCTTTAGCGTCCCGGTATTAAGATGGTTATGGAAGCCGCCGAGGAGTTTCGCCCGATTGCGTGGGATCCGCACTCTTTTTCGGCTGCTATCACACTGGGCTACCACCGTGATGTTGACAAGAAGAAAACTAAACGCTTGTCGCCGTTCTTGTCGTTCTTAAATATCAGAATTTACTAAAAAAACGATTTGGTAACGCTGGAAGTACATGGTATACAGAATAATGTATCATATTTGTTATTGTTATTATTATTGTTATTATTATTACTTCACTGACATGTGTAAGGCGCAATGACATAAAAGTGTACAGGAGTGGATTTGGCATGAAGTCTGCCTAGCGCACTGTGAAAAATTGTTAATCAGAACTTTCTATGTACCACCGAATATTTTCCCTGTCTTGTTTGATGAGGACATCTCTTCTATTGAAAGTGTCTTACGCTCCCGTAGCAAGCACAGAGTAATCCTTCTTGGTGATTATAACACGCCAGGAATTGATTGCAACACGTTTACATATTCTCAACATAATCATTACATAGAGAACAAATGAAACCTGTTGGACTTTCTGTCTTTCTGTTCTCTTCAGCCGCACAACTTGATCGATAAGTCCTCTGGCAATTTCTTAGACATTTGCCTCACGAATGCTCAAGTTATAGATGCCTCCCTTTCTAACATTTCCCTTGTGTGCCCCGATAAGCTTCACCCATCACTTAAGATAACTGCATCTGTGTCAGCCTTGAGGCAGAGCTCCTCCACTGGCATTAATGAACCTTCTTGCTTTCTTTTCAAGCGTGGTGAATATGTTGGCTTATAGAATTCTTTGTCCACCATCGATTGGACACTGGTCACAGATAAAACCACTGGGGATGACCGAGTATAGGTCAGTTTACTGAGCTTGTTTTGAGCAGTGTGCCCAAATACATTCCTCAGTACACTCTTAAATGCTCTAAATATCCCCACTTGTTCTCATCTGAACTTATAACTGCTTATTCTGTGTTTTTTATTGATTTTTGTTACTGATATTCCCCTGCAACATTTTTTTTCTTGTTGCTCTATAAGTATGCATCCGCCAGCACGTAGACCTCATAGTTGTTCCTGGGCACGATAAATAAATATTGATTGATTGATTGATGGAGAAATTATTATTATTATTATTATTATTATTATTATTATTATTATTATTATTATTATTATTATTATTATTATTATTATTTGTTGTTGTTCTTGTTGTTGTTCTTGTTGTTGGTGTTGTTGGTGTTGTTGCCATTGTTCTCTTTGGCTGCTACTGCTGCTGCTCTTGTGGCTTTAGCTCTTCTTTTGAGACATGATGATCGAAGCAAGGAAGCAAATCCAACTGTTTCGACTCTCAAAGAAGCGGACGTAAGATGGAAGGCATTGAAGCTGCTCTGAACAGACGGGTCCCATGAAGGCTAAGTACTCTCAAATCTTTCGCAATATTAAAGAACGCATTCAGGCTGCTCACACTTGGCAGAAACATTGCTGAGTTATCAGCCACCCACTTCCAGTGAACTTGTGCAAAGGAAACCATTCTTTGCGCTCGGTTGGCGTAACATTGGCAATGAGTTTGTACTCTTAGGAAAAATCTGTGTCACAATTAGCGACTGCCGTCTGAATTTTTTCGTAGGTCATGAAGTATGACCGTATTACAAAGCCATTCGCACACTGAGCAGCTCGTAAGATGTGCCGGCCAATGCTAACAGGGGCGCGTTAGCGAAGGTGTCTGGTCAATCGCAAAGATCTCTTTACTTTACGATCAACAGGCTTTGTCATTATGGCCCCAAGTCCCTTTTTAGTGAACAGATACGCCATCACTCACTTGCATCCGTCTTCGAGCTCCTTCCCGGACTCGTGCAGGTGGGGGCCTTTGGTAAAGGGAATGTAGTCTTCTCCACACGCGTGCAAGGTTTCCACCTTGCAGCCGGCGTTTAGCTGTAGCTGGCTCGAGCCTGTAAGGAAAAGACGAACAAGTGCAGGCTGTGAGTCACCATCATAATTACCATATCTGACAATTCTGTCCGCCCCAAGGCTCAACAGAGGTCATATGAATTGATACAAACTGCGCAGCTTCTATGTCACCCTATAGTGTAGTGTATTGTATACGGCGCCACTTCGTGGGCGCGACCAAACAGGGTGATTTTTGTTTTGTAGCTGCCGCAAACAGCAAGGAGATAACGGAAGGTGCTCGTGGGGCCGGACAGGCGGTGACCTCGGAGACGGGACGAAAGGTGGGGGGGGGGGGGGCGACATCGACGACACAGACGCTCTTTTTGCGGCCAGTTTCGGTTTCAAGGAGTCTGCCAAGGGGAACTAATTGTTCACGTAGATCCCACATGAACTCCGCTATTCAAAATTTGATCGTTGAGATAGGTAGTGTCGAGGTTGGGCCACAAAGTACTCATTTGCTGTAGCCACCTATTGTTGATAATTAGAAAGTTAATTACCGTAACTTCGCTAATTACGCACATATGCGTGGAAATTGCTCTGGATCTAGAGGCTGCCAATCCGTACACCCGAATGCTAAACATAACGGGACCAAGATATATATTTTTTCTGATTTTCAAAATTTGGTGCAGCTAAAAAAAACACCCTCTATTTGACACGTGACCGCGCAATTATTGAGGCTTCCCCTTACGGAAAATAGAGGACGTGCTCAATAAATCAAGAAAAGAACTGTTCTTGCTTCCTGGGCTCACTATAATTCTCCACGGATGCAACACCTTTCACCCAAACCGGAACCGGAACTGAAGTACTGGTGATATCTACACATGACCTTTTGTTAGCCTGATCGCTGTGAGCGAAAACTCCAAGTCGACGCCTGTGCGTCCTCCGATGAAGCTATACCCGATTGCGCAGTTTTCTCTTAGCAGCAGATACCTCTTACCACCTGAGTACAAGTACTTCGTCGTGACGGTAATAATGCGCAAGCAATCTGTCGATAGTACTGTTTTCTGTGTCATTAAAAAATTACTTCGGTTGTTTTCAATACTTGTCGCAACCATCAGTTCTCTTGCACATGTAAAAGCTGACAGTAGCCAGAGATTCACAAGGAACGAAAACAGTCTGATATATATATAATGATGGGCCTCTTGGGTGCGCTATTATTTGACTAGTTTACAGGTCACTCAATTAGTCATTCGAATACACAAAAGATAGGAGAACTGAAAGTTCGGCTCCGAAAGGGCCTTCGTTTATCAGTGAAGGAAATTTAGTGAACGAATACGTAGCGCACTCGACAAAGAAAACTCACCAAGCAGCGGTGTCACCAGAAAAATGAGCAAGCAATAACCACGACATGAAGCCATGATGGGACAGGAGTGGCGTCGCGTAGTGTTCTATTCGAAGTGACCGGCAGTCGCAAGTCTCGAGAAAGTTATCGCATATTCCACACGAAAAAACAAAAGAAGTAACCGGTTGGAAAGGGATTTCTAGTGAAGGTCAATGTCGTTACCAGGTGTGTATCAGCGCCAGCTTGGCTGCTACTATTGTGGGACGCTAGAGGCTTTCAGGCGGTCACGCTATTTCCGCTTAGGAGGCACGTGAGAAGAGGGAGGGAGTGAGAGAAAAAAGGAAGATAGTCAAGGAAGGCGACGAACTTGTTTATACCGCTAGTCGAATGAAAAATGCTCTTGCGTGCTAGGAAGCAGTGTGTGGTTAGCGGAGGAGCACGAGACTGCGACCGCTCGGCGAATCTCCTGGCTAAAGTAATCGCCCACTTACGGCAGAAGTTTTCAAGTAGGGAGGCCCTTGCGCCAATTCATGCGTGGTCCCGTCATGCGCACGTTTTTTGTCGCGTGGTCGCCATGTTATTCGCAATTCGCTCCGCTATGACGCAGGCCAAGCGCTTTCATAAGTCGGGCTTCAGAAGTTCTCTAGTTGGGCTTAGTCAATGGCGAAGTAAGAAGCGACATGCGAATGCACCGGTCAGTGGTAGGGCTGCGTTTTCCCTCATTTCATAACTTTCGGTTAATTCACGGAAACACTAGCTACATTATAAAACACCTCGCGAAAAAAAAAGTAAAAAGCCGGCAGATCCCACGCATGGGAATCGCTGTTATGCGAAGCAGTGTGCGTTTAGCCTACCAAGTTAATGAAATGACCATGAGAGCACCAAGAAGTAGGCGGCTGTTTCATGTCCTATCTCACACACATATCATGACAATCATGTCATGACATATCATTTATGTTTCTCATACACTGTTGTCATACTATGCCAAATTTGATACATGCCAAGTTAACGAAAGGACCATGAGAGTACCAAGTCGTAGACCACTATATATTTATTTATTTACTTGTTTATTATTTATTTACTTTCTTATGTATTTATTTACATACTCTCAATGCACGAGGGCATTACAGAGAGGAGTGGTGAGTACATAAGAAGTGGTTGCTTTCATAGCTGCTTTCACGAAAATTCCCTGGCAGTCTATGACACCCGCAGTTTAGGTGCAATAACAAATATTGTGATTTTATGCTTGCCAAATTACTGCCAATACGTAATTTTTAGTTAAAACGAATAACACGTCAGTCCCTTGAAATGCACTAATAGATTTAGCTGAATTGAATCAGTTGTTTAATAAAGCTGACAATGGCTTGGCCAAGTTCGTAATTCATGATGACACGATTACAGCAGGGAAGACAAGGACACAGAAAGATGCAACAATGTGAGGTAAAACTCTTCGATGAGTATTCTTCTTACGCTTTATTAGTAGTTTGCATGTAATTTTCTCTCATGACATGTGTCTCTAGTTAATTTGGTTTACCTCTGACTAAAAACTACATGCCAATACGAATCAGTACCATTTTACCGTTTCATCATGTTACAGTACGATGAGCTGTAAGACAACCGTAATGGCTGCTGGTGCCAGCTACCAATGGTACGTTTCGTTTCAAGACAGGTTCATATGACACATAGTCAACTTACCGAAATAAAAAAATACGAATGCGAGAATCCCAAATGATTCTTATAATAATTGCTGAAACAAAAATAGCCGGCTGGATTATGTGCACATTTTTCGGCTTTTAATGCAATGTGCCCGTGCAGAACGAACATGCTGAAAAGAGTGACTGCAGTTTTGAACTATCACGTTAAGAATTGCAATTTATTTCCGCTTAGAACAGTCTGCAATGGCTTTCTTTCTCATACTCCGACTATTGACTATTAAGCTGCTTATTGAACGAACAAAGTCACATTGTTGCATATACTTATTGGCAGCATGCACCTGCAACACCTTCGGAACGACTGACACGAAGGTCAAGGCCAGCCTGGCAACCGTGCTTGCCAAGGGGAAGTAGCTGTAAATATGTAAATAGTCTCTTTTGATGACAGCACAATACATGCATTTTAATAAATTATTATATCGTTCAATAAAAACACTTATTTGAATATCGGTACACTTGTTTTCGTTTTCGCACTGCATGATTCAGCACTAGTGGAATTGCTTGCAATATTTGTTTATGCAACATATGAGAGTGCGGCTGGTTCAGGAGCATTAATAATCTATTAACATCAATGCATATGGCAAGCGACAGGTGCACATGCATAATATACCTTCAAAATTTTGTTGCCGCCATATGTCAAAAAATTTAAACTAACTTGTAGATAGATTTCATCCAAGCGGATGCATTGCATGTGACTAATATTTCTTAAATGTGCATGTACCCAATGGTCATGCAGCCTTACATAAAGATTCACGACTACTCGCATTTTAGATTTTTGACTACTTCCATCTGCAACCCACCATGGTTGCTCAGTGGCTATGGTGTTGGGCTGCTGAGCACGAGGTCGCGGGATCGAATCCCGGCCACGGCTACCGCATTTCGATGGGGGTGAAATGCGAAACACCCGTGTACTTAGATTTAAGTGCACGTTAAAGAACCCCGGGTGGTCCAAATTCCGGAGTCCCCCACTACGGCGTGCCTCATAATCAGAACTGGTTTTGGCACGTAAAACCCCATAATTTAATTTGTTTCCATCTGCATGCATTCTTTTCTATCTACAGTTCCCTACGTATGTTCCCATATGCATACTGGATGCAATAAAGCTTTATAGACATTTCCAATAGTCTGCTTATTAAGAACCCCCAGCATTGAGCGCTTATATTTAAGCAGAATAACATTGCCTGCCGTAACATAGTTGGCAAAATTTAGTCTATTAGCTACTACATAGGTGTGATGATTATGTTGTGGGCGCAGGTCAGCCAGACGCACAAGAAAACAACCAGAGACACAAAGAGACGTATTTATGACACGAACGGCACATGGGACGAATACGGGAACACGAACTATACAGATAAGCTGGATAAGTGTCACGCTCGAGCTCTCACAATTCTAAACAGGAGTCCGGCCTCGTGGCGACGGCTCGGCGGACTTGGCTCTGACGGCGGTGGGTATACGGGTGGCGGTTGAAGTTCAGGGTGGCACCAGGACGTAGCCCGGTTCCGGAGCGTTAGCTCTGGGTCATAGCCCGAGCTTAGCACCGTAGCGGTGGGATGAGTGCCGGGACGAAGCCCAGCACAACAGTGGGGTGAAAGCCGGGTCGACGCCCGGTTCGAAGAACAGGACCAGGGCTCTGGGACGTAGCCCGAGCCTGGCAGCACGGCAGCGGTCGTGCGAGCCGGGACGAGGCCCAGCTCAGCAAGACCCGCGACGATGGTAGAAGCCGGGGCGGCGCCCGGTTCGCAGTGCAGGACCGGGATACCGGGACGTGGGCCGGCGTTCGGTCCGCTCCATCTCGCTGCACTGCCCGTTCTGTCAGCCTGGCTGCCCCGTCATTCCAGATGGTCTCTCCCGGCACGCGCACCGACCACGCGCACAAGCGACGCTCACTCCCGCGCTTTTCGGCCCCGCACGCCGAGCACAAGCTCGGAAAAGCCCGCGCATTTTCGAATATCGGCCCCGCACACCGACCAGAAACAATAAATTGCCGTCTTCCTACCACAATAGGGCGTCCCAGCTATTTTAGCCAAGCTGGTCAATGAAAATAAAAGGTAAAAAACACGGTCAAGGTATACTATCATAAAAAGACCTACAGGTCATGTCTCTGAAAGGCCGAATTCACGCCATATGTCTTAAAACGGGACCTGATAGCGCTGTCTTTTTTAATACTTCGTTGAACAACTTCGCTACATTTAAATTAGCTGGAACACTCTGTATCGACAATAGCCGGCAAAATTGTAAGGCTGAAGTGCATAGATTAGCTATAGACTGATCTACAGGAACTGTCTATATATAGATAGTCTGCAGACCACATTCTATAAAACGTGTAAGGTAATAGGTTCATAGACAGACTATAGACTGGTCTATAGGAATAGTCTATAGATAGTCTATCGACATTGTATAAATTTATGTGTACAAATGTATAACTATACAAGCCTATAGACTTGTCTATAGACATTCTGCAGACATTTGTCTACAAAAGTGAATTCACATTAATCTATAGACTGTTTAAAGTCAATCTGTAGACTCAGACATTTTGTAGACTAGTCTACAAAAAGTGTATAGCCATAAGTTCATAGACTGTCTGTAGACTAGTCTAAAGAAATGTCTATAGAAAGTCGGTTGACTTCATAGACAAATGTCTAAAGACTGTACATAGACTTTCTACAAAATTTTTTGTAAAGACCGGGCGTAGAACTACTTGAATGTTCTGCGCAGTAATGAATTTTTCGGAAGCCTCGAGAAACGGAAGCGGTGCGTTCAGATTCGCTCAAAGGCCGCTCTGATATCCATGCCTTGTTGCAGTTGTTTAGAAAAGAGGTACTGCGCAAAAACACACAAGCGTTTGCGCTTGTCCATGTCTCTGCCCCTTTCGTAGCGTGTCAATATTTGCACAATATGTTTTCCGTAAACGTGAGCCAACTAGCAAGTAAGCTGCAAGTTTTATTTTTATAAATGTTGTATGCCTCATTACTCGGTTGCTTTATTACAGCTGTCACCGTGAAATCCACTGCATTAGTATTTGGTAAATTATTCTATTTTACGTTTGCGAGCGTCCGCCAATAAACGCATTTAGGGAAACTGCACAACCCGCAGCGCTAAGACCCATCATATATGTGTTGTAAAGAATAGAAACACCGCATTTCTTGAGCATGCATTTTGTCAGCAAGCATTTTGTGAGCATGCAAACATGAGTTAAGTGAGAATACTGAGCTGTGAAGCACAAACACGGTGTCAAGGTCCATAATGTGAAGGCAACAGTAGCGTCATCGGGATTACGGCGACCATGCATCGCGCACCCAATTCCGGTAGCTTACATGTAGCTTAACAAATACAAATAAAACAATGTGCGTTCTAGACGGCCATTTTAGAAGCAACTCTCCGCGTTGCAAAGTCACTAAATTGTAGCTGCCTGTTCTGTCATAGCTCTGCTCGCTAAACACACAAAAAGTTAGCTAATTCTACCGACAAGTTCGCTAAAAGGGCAGCAGTCGTTGTTTACCTGATAACACAATACCATTAATTTTAAAGGAATTGGCTTTATTATTTGCAACGTTGGACCCGAGCACATGAGTGTCGGACCCTGCCGCGTTTAACCGTGCGTGGCTTAGCCGTGTCCGGGGAAAAGGGGATCCTGGGGGTTGAGCCGAAGCCGGGTTTTTGGACCTTTAAGGCCCCTCGACGGAGGCAACACACCCCTTTGGCCTCGGCTTCACGTAGACGGCACCCCCAGACTGACCCACCCGGGGAAATCGGTAGTTGCCTTTTGCTGTCCTCCTCTTCAATCTTCGTCTTTTTCTCTCACTTTCAATCTTTCTTGTCTCCTTCTCACTTCTGAATTTCTGATCTTCCAGGCAGCTAGGGTTAACTTTGTGTGAGATAGCCAACCTTGGTCATTATATTTTGTTATAGTGGTTGTGTACAGCTGGCGTTGGCAGGTCTTGTTTATAACAACCCTGTCACGTCCCCTTGTCGGGCTCCGCGGTGTGCGGCTGGCACCGCTGCCGAAATCACTTTAATTTGTATGGCATCCTCATACCCCAAACTCCCTGATCTCCCTCTGATAAAAAAATTGCCCGCCAATCCACCCTGTGAAGGTGGTTGGAAAGCGAAGCTTTTTACGCCACCCTCACGGTGACTGCGGCGCACTTGATATTTCACACACTACAACGTAACGTTAACCACGGCCTTTATTATTATTTACTTCCCAACAATGTTCACTACTGCTTTATGATCGGTGTGATATACACTACTAGACTACCCCATAGTGGGGTAGTCTAGAAAATGAATCGAAGCAGTTACTAGGCTGGAAAGGTTCCGAATGACGTCAACCCTCTTTCAAGCAGCTGCATAAGCTTTGCAACAGCTGCAATCTAATCTTACGGACCGAGCCGAGCCTGTTTCCGTTGTTTGCCCGCAGCCCTTATCATCCATCATGTTGGCTCATGACTTTGAAGCTTGTTTTTGTGGTTTTTCTTGCGAAAACGAATGCTTAGTTGTACACTGAATGCCTGAATTCAAGTAAGCTATACTGCTATACCTGCAATTGTTAGCGGTTCGTCGGGATCGTTTTTTGCTTACAACGACGGACACGACAGAACCCTTGGCTGGTAGAGGTACAAAGCTTCGCTTTAAAAGAGAGCGCACCGATGAATGCTTCAAATTCTTCACAAAGTCCAATGAAATTTTCCCACGTTTTCACGTGATTCACTGTGAAAACACAGACAAAAAAGCGACAAACATTTCACCCTTCTTGGTGTCAAAATGTCTCACGGAGGTGATTGGAAGTGGCTACAAAGCCACCAAGATGGCAAGTGGTGACCTTCTGACTGAAGTAAAAGACAAAATGCCGTACGAGAAACTTACAAACCTGGTGGCATTTGGCGATAAAACCATATCTGTTAGTGCACACCGAACAATGAACACCGTCAAGGGTGTGGTTTCAGACGACGACCTCATGGATTTGACTGATGAAGAACTCCTGAATGGATGGAAAGAAGAAAACGTTATAAATGTACAACGCATAAAAATTAGGCGCGACAGCAAAGAACTACCAACCAAACACACAGTACTTACTTTTGGCTCTAGCACACTCCCGGATGCAGTAGAAACCGGCTACCTCAAACTGCGTGTAAGACCTTACATTCCAGATCCACGACGCTGCTACAAGTGTCAGAGGTTTGGCCATGCCTCTCAAAGCTGCCGAGGACGACAAACTTGTGCGTAATGCGCTACAAAAGATCACTCTGCTGATGAATGTACTGCTGAGGCCCATTGCGCGAACTGCGATGGCAACCACCCTGCATATTCCAGATCTTGCGCAGCCTGGAAGAAAGAAAAAGAGATAATTACTATCAATGTCAAAGAGAATATCAGTTTCCGGGTAGCACGACAGCGTCTTTCACCTTCATTTTCAATGAAAACTTTTGCCGAAGTGGTGCAACAGGGGGCAGCACCACGACGGACCACGGCGGTTGCCCAAGGCACGCGCAGCGTACTGAGGCGACTGCCACCCGCCCTCGTGGTGGGAGCAGCTCAGGCTGCCCTGCCCTTCTCGGAATCGGCCGCACCAGAAGCCTCCACTAGCGCTGTCAGCAGCTATCGCAGCTCAGAGGCTAAGGAGAATCCATCGGCCTCCGGGATGGTGAGGCCACAGCCTTCGTCCCTCGAGGCGAAGGCTACATGACGTACACATCGCTCGTTAGAGCGAGTGTCCAGCGCTTCGCAAGAGGCTATGGACACTACTCCAAGCAAGGTGGTGCAGCCAGCACCTAAAGAGCGGCCAAATTCTTTGGACCGCTCTAGAAAAGACAAAACCAAAATTACAGGTCCGCAAACGGCTCTGTAGGCTAAAACACGTTCCTTTTCGTACACACAGCACCAGTTTAACTTCATTATGGACACGCAAATTATGCAGTGGAACGTCAGAGGTCTTCTTAGAAACCTTGATGATGTTCAAGAACTTCCCTACGAATTCACTCCAAAAGTGCTGTGTGTACAGGAAACCCATCTTAAATCCAAACACACTAACTTCCTTCGTCATTATGCAATTTTCCGTAAAGTTCGTGATGATGCCGTCACATCATCGGGCGGTGTAGCCATTATACTCGACAAAGGTATATAGCGTGTCAACATCTACAACTTCAAACGTCCCTAGAGGCAGTGGCCGTTCGCGCTGTGCTTCTAAACAAGCTTATTACCGTCTGCTCTTTGTACATACCCCCGCACTATCAGCTCCATAAACATGAATTCCAAACATTAATAGACCAATTGCCCCAACCGTATTTGGTTCTAGGAGACTTAGATGCACACAACAACTTATGGGGTGATTCTCACTGCGATGTGCCAGGTCGACTGATTGAACAGTTTCTCTTCTCTTCTGGTGCGTGCCTCTTGAATAGCAAGGCACCTATATATTATAATATTGCACATACGAGTAAAACGTATTCCTCTATAGACCTCAGCATTGCATTTTCGACCCTCTTACCTGATCTTAAATGGAATGTTATTAGAAACCCATACGGGAGCGACCATTTCCCGATAGTTCTCTGTACACCGACGATGAATGAATGTCCCCCACAGTTTCCTCGGTGGAAAACTGACTCAGTCGACTGGGAACAATTCCGAAAAACTAGTCTCATATCGTGGGCTGACATTTCTGCTCTAAGCCTGGACGCTGCGGTTGAATACTTCACCTTTTTTCTGATTGATGCCGCAATCAAATGTATCACAGAAAAAAACGGATTATCTAACAAACGCCGTGTTCCATGGTGGAACGAGAAGTGTCGTAACGCGTGTAAGAAGCAGAAATGTGCGGTCAAATCAAGCATGTCAAATCTCAGGGAAGGAGAACGCGCCGACAAGCTAGAAGAGAGTGTTGGCAAAAATATATATCAGGAATTAACTCTTACACAGATGAGACAAAGGTCTGGAACAGAGTGAACAGAATAAAAGGTCGACAACCTTACTCCCTGCCCTTAGTAAATACTCAGGGTGACAGTATGGAAGACCAGGCGAACTTACTAGGCGCCCATTTTGAACTAGAGCACTGCACGGGCCGATTTTTACAGCCCGGGCCCCGCCCGGGGCCGTTTTCACAGGGTGGCCGCCCGAGCCCGATCAAAACTGTTATGCGAGACCCGGGCCCGGCCGGCCGGAAATAATCTATGTTACCGCCCGGCCCGGTCGCCACCCTTCCTTAAGCCCGAGCCCGCCCGAGCCCGACTCGAAAACCCGGCCCGAACCCGGCCGAGCCGAAAAAAATACATGTTTTCAGAGTTGACAACCCGAGAATAACTCGCAAGAAAGCCCGAGCCCGGCACGGCCCGCGTCAAAAAACGCTGAGCCCGGCCCGGGACGGGTCAAAAAAAGCACACGCCGTGCCGAGCCCGGCCCGAGCCCGTGAAAAAAAAACTCCTCTCCCGGCCCGGCCAACGGGCCGGGCCAGGCACGGGCTTTCGGGTAGCCCGAGGCCCGTGCAGTGCTATTTTTGAACATGTATCCAGTTCGTCGCCATACCCTGACATTCAAATGACACAAAAAATCGAATAGAACGGCAGCCATTAAAACGAAAAAGTGCAAAAGGCGAGCTATACAAGGACCATTTTGCACAGTAGAGCTTCAAGCAGCATAACGCGCAATAAATTAAATATCCCCAGGCTCGGACCGCTATGATACATGAAATGTAAAAACATGCCCTCTGAAACACAAAACCCTTCTTTCTCTTTACAATGCTATATGGTCTTCGGCCAGACTCCCTCGTCTGGAAAGATCGGCAAGTACCAATTCCATTCCGAAACAGGGTAAGGACCCTTCCTTGGCAAACCGTTAGGCTATAGCGTTGACGAGTGCTTATGCAACTCTTTGAAAAGATAGTGAACAAACGCTTGCTATATATCTTGAAGAAACCAAAATATTCGACCCATGCCAATGCGGTTTCAGGGAAGGTAGATCGAAGACAGACCAGCTTGTTCGCATGGAAATGTACATCCGGGAAGCCTTAATCCAACCAGCTGGTAGTATCTGTAGTCCTTGATTATGGAAAAGGCGATGATACTACGTGGCGTTTTGGGATCCTTCGGGATCTTTCTCGAATGGGTTTACGCGGCAACTTGCTGACCATTATTGAGAGCTACCTGTTGACAGAACGTTTCGTGTTAGAGTGGGGCAATTGCAGTTCTCGATGTCATTAACACGGGACAGTGTACCGCAGGGTGGAGCGCTGAGCTGGTACGTTCTATTGTAAAATGAAATCTTACATACCGTCATACTCGCACACTTTTGTGTCTGTCTATGTGGAGACGTACAGATAGTTAGCAATCTTAGCACTGCGAAGACAGCTACAGCTTGGCTAAACAAACTTTATAAGTGGCACAAGAAAATGCGTTTTTAAATTTAACCCTCAAAAAAGCACAGGTTTTTCCTTTCGAACAAGAGAGGCATATCCGAACACCTCTATGACCTAATGGAGAAGACTATCGGTCAGCCGAACACAAATTTTTAGGTATTATACACAACCTTATTGTTATCAGCAGGAATATATTAAGTGAAGTGCCTGAAGACTAGAACTAGACACGACGGGCCGATTTGCAGCCCGGGCCCGGCCCGGGCCCGTTTTTACATTGGGCGGCCCGCCCGAGCCCGATCAAAACTTTTATGGCGAGACGGCCCGGCCCGGCCTTGGGCCCGGAAATAGTCTACGTTACCCGCCGGCCCGGCCCGCCACCCCTTTACCTTAAGCCCGAGCCCGGCCCGAGACCGAAAAATACCATTTTAGAGTGGAAGCCCGAGAATAACTCGCAGAAAGCCGAGCCGGCCGGGCCGCGTCAAAAAACCCGAGCCCGGCCCTAGCCGGGTCAAAAAGCAGATGCCGTGCCGAGCCGGCCCGAGCCCGTGGAAAAAACTCCTGTACCCGGCCCGGCCCGGCCCACGGGCCGGGCCGGGCCCGGGTTTCGGGTAAGCCCATAGCCGTGCAGTGCTTACTATGAACCGCTTAAGATACTTTCTCGAACAAATGGGGCAAGTGACAGGAGGTGTCTGCTTAGCCT
>NC_051160.1:71259168-71311608 GCF_013339745.2 Dermacentor silvarum | reverse complement strand
AACAACGTACAACATTATACTTGGCCAAAGAATTAAGCAGTGTCAGGACGTCATGCCCTCCTCGCCCTCCATGCCAGCAAACAACGATGGTTTATTTGAGACTGTTTGATACGGTCTGCATCATACACGCGTGTTCTATTTTGATTACTCTATTTATAAAAAAAGTAAGCTCACACAGGATGCAAATGATAGTCAACTATTGTAAGCTCAACTCAGGTTTTGAGTGAGTTGGGCATGGAGAGCGTGTAGTTTATGTATTTATGTAGTAACAACCTAGTTAGCTGATGCAGAGGCATATTTTACGAAAATAAATAACTGGATAGCATAACATAAGCGGTTGGCCAGTACCTGTATTTCATTTGGCAGCAAACCAAGATTATCAAGTCACTGAGCTTCACAGCGAGTTCAATGATCTCCCGTGCAGTGAAAAATTTTGAATTATGTGGTTTTGTGTTTGTTATTCTTAATAAGTAGCTGCTTTAACATGCACATGACAATGAAATGAAGGCTCATATGGCGGAAGACAGCCCCGCACACTACTCTTGATACTATGTCCACACAAAGAGTGAGGAAAGATTAGTGCCAATTTTAGATTCATAACAAACCGGCGAATAGTTCCTTGGGTTCAACTTTGTGAATAATGCCCAAGGTGTTCTGCATAAAACTGCAAGATTGGTGTGCTCCATTATCTGGTCACTATTCTAGTAGACAAATGAATGGTACCCCCATGTGCACTGTGAAGACTGCACAGAAATTGGCAGTCAAGAGTCCCACAGTGGTTGCAGCTCTGTACCAATACGTAAAATTGTTCCAGAGAAAACTTGCATACAGGTGAATTGGGTATGAATTCAAATGTAATACTCAATCCACACATCAGAAATAACCTATTATTCCTTAGCCGCATTGCTCACCACCTTCTACAAACTTTATTGCAGCGCTGTGTGTGTGCAGTTAAATAAATTGTCAAAGCAAAGCTGTAGTAATTCGGCACACTGACAGCCACTCTGCGCGTGGCTTAGATAATATAATGTGCCTACATATGGGTCAGCTTGGTATCAGCCGCTTTCTTACTAGTTGTTCACTGCCACGCTCGAACTATACCGTGTCACTCAGCGCTGTTGTATTACTCTAGGCACGCTAGAACAGCTGGGCTATGCACAAACACCCCTTTTCATCGCGCTTAAATTGGGGGGTGCAGATTTCCTGTCAGAATGTGTTTATAAGCATAACTGCCTAGCATTCAAAATAGCATTTAAATGTAAGGGTGGATGCTCAGCTTTGCTGGTGTGACATTTTACATTTATATCCAAGTCCACAATGATGGACCAGAAGAACACCACACATATGCTCGCGATCGGACCTCGCAGTCACAATGTAGGAAGTTTGCTGAGGTTTTCTCTGTGGTTTCTTTTAGCTATAAACATGCGAAGCAATCTGTCAATTCAAAACTATTAAGTAAACTGAAACACCATGGAAATCAACATAACGCTAGGAACACATATTTTTCGCTACATAAGCTCATTGCGGTGCGTTTCTAGCATAAGTATATGCACTATTTGCCGCTGGAAAAGCATGCATTTCCCATTTAGAGCTCAGAATCATAAGCGCAAAAAATTTTTGTCATGTCAGACATACACATGGTCACTTGTCCGACGCTCGGCATACTGACAGCTATGTTTGGTGCAACTTGAGCAGCACATCCATATGAATTACTTCATTCAATATCCGTTTTGCACCTTTCGTTTGATACTCTGTCCTCCGGCACAGTAGACAAAAGTACAGACTGGAATTTTTCTTCACATCAATATTCAAAAGGCAAGCAGGTTTTCGGCGCCCCGTCTCCATTTTCCACACATGTCACTTATTGCATGTTCTGAATATGCATTCATTGGCGGTGGTATATCTTCTAATGTCAAAATACTTTCTTCCACCTAGTTCTACGTGTATATTTTTTAACTTACCCATAAGTTGTCTCTGCTCTACTTGAACACATACCTCCATCAGCAGAGGTATCTGTGCCTTCATTAGTGCAGTAAATGTTATGAAACCTGTGAATTTAGTAAAACAGAAAGTCCATACATAGAACCAAGAAACAGGCCGGCTAGAGCGTCAGGACAAACGACTGAGATGGTGGAACAATTCTACTTGCTCCCACTTGTGTTGTCGCACGGTTGTGACTGATATGCTCACGAAGGTTTGGGTCATTCACAGTTCAAGGGATGAGTGACGGCTGCATGCGTGCAACATCTTCCTCTGCTAATATCAATGACTTAGCTACATGTTGCAGGTTCAGCTTTATGATTATTGGTGTAGCTGAAGTGATGTATCATACATCGTTTCCGCAGACACTCTGCTTAGTCAAAAGCATTCAGGAATTGGTCGTGGAGCTATTGGGTCAGTGGTGGCTTTCCACTAAATTGACAGTTTTGATTTCATCGAAAGGCCCAAGTAAAATGAGCCTAGGACACCAAATTCATGGCACCAAATGCAGTCACCATCTATGACTGACCAATGATCAGTGGAATTCAATTCACTAGTTTACAAAGTAGTGTAGCTGCGTTCAGTATTTCAATGTTGGTATAGCAAACACAAACCTTTATATGAGTTGTTTAGATTGCATAATCAACAAGACCTCTCTAACAGGCGATGGCAAAGCCTAAATAAAAGCCGACTGCCTTAGGTACTGTCATTGCCCTAAAACACTCAAATGCAGCCGATACCGCCCATACATAGGGTTACGCGGAGATTTGAAATGTATCTGCACCACGTGATAAAATTTAAATAAGACCATCTCATTACCGTATTAACATATTTGATGGGGTCTAGTTGCTGCGACATGTCTTGATATTTGAAGTTGTGCTGTTTCAATCAAACATAGCTACACGTAAACGCAAATTACGCATACACTTTGTGATTTCGTGTTACTGTGTGCGTCAACTGAACAGCACAACTAATACAATCAAGACATAAATACGAACAACTTTTTTGTACCGGACTAATGCCTGTTATTTACGCAATGATTTTTTTCTCAGACACAGCAACTCAAATGCGCGCATAAATTAGGCTGATGTTGCTAATCTAAGCTGGGCGTGGGTATCATTCCAGTATATGACAAAATAAAGAGGTATCGATGTGTATGGACCTAAAATTGGAGGTTTGGCAATATCAGCTGGCGGGGTGGTAAATTTGTGTTCGCTAAGAAAAATTCAGCGTACTGACCAAAACAGTGTGGCTAATATAATACAGGGAGCAAACATTCTGCCGGCAGAGTCACATAAAATTTTACCAACAGTTCGTCGTCATTCGCTAGCTTCGATCACATAACTAATGCTGACACTGTGTGTGAAAACTTGTGTTCAAAATATTATTAGGACAGCCAATATTCACACTTTATATTGTGAGAGCAGCTGTGTTCTCAGGCGCAATGCACTGTGGCCATCAACATGCTAAAGAATGGCAAGAGGTGAGGCACCTCTTTCCATAATGTGGCAGCGCAGCTGAAAACGGTTCAGTTTGTGAGTGGATCCGTGGCCTGTGCAAAATTATGATCAGCGAGATGGGCACTTATAGCGTCCAACATCCTACATCCACGAATGATTGGTAACAGTACGGCTACAGCTAAATGAATGTGCACCGGAAAAACACTTACTGAACATACGTTTCAGGCATAAGTCAGTTTAGCACACATTATTTGCTAATGACTGTCGACCGCGCTGTCCGGCTCCCACTCGACGGACCAGCTCAACCTGGTCAACCGAGCGAGAAAGGCAGCTAATGCCGCCGGACTACTGGACTGAGGGGACCACCCAGTGCAGTGAGGAGGAGCTACCCACGCTCGCCTGCTCTTTTGCATAAAGTTTACTCGCTCTCTCAGTAGATTGAAAAAGAGGATAGAACATGAAGCACTTCCCAGGCAGACATCGCGGGCACTTGTGATAAACATGTTTGCATTAAACTGAAGGCTCGTGCAAAAACAGGTGACACGAACCTCAGAATGAAATAGGGTGGATGTACCGAGTAACGGTAAACTTTCGTTTATCTTATTCTGCCTGCATTAGTAACATGACAATGGCTAGCCAGTGAGGAAGAACTCTAGGCAAAATTTATTTCATGTGATTCTGCTGGCTGCTAGCAGAACCTCGTATATAATCACTGTTCAGTCTTACCTGTTTATTTTTACATGCGTATTACTTTATGTCAGGAAACGTAAATTTGTACTTAATCAGAAGGAGGTGCCCAGTTCTTACATAAAACGAATTCATCTATAATTCTACAGGTGTCTTCACAAACAGACTGTGCTTAGTCACGAGCAGAAACTAAGCAGTTAGGGTTCTTGGGTGTGCAAGCCGCTTGCATCACAAACAATAAGGCTATTCGTCTAAGCAAGAAATTCCGGCTATTCACAACAATGTCCACATGATAAAAACCAGGGCTGACATTCATGACATTAGTGCGGTCAGGCGTTTCCATATCTTACGACAGTGCCGTATGCCTTGACATATCTAACTAATATGATGTTCCATAAATTCCCTCACCGATAGAATCATCTTCAAAAGTGGCCGTAACAACTTTTGAAGCAAGCGAGCAATGTACGAAGCAGAAAAGACCGGTGTGATAGTGCTTCTCTATCGTGGTTTTACATAAGAAAACGCGATCAACAACTCTTATGCTCAGTTCACTTCTGATCCCACCCACAACGCACAAAAAATTATGATATGATACTCCCAAATGATACTCCCGAGATGATTATGATACTCCCAAATGCGAAATTTCAGCGCAGCTCTATACATGTTTTCATTTCGCGATATACTGAGGCCAAGAATTTGAGGAATACATGTCACAGAGTCGGAAATTGTCGTTTATCTAATTTGCGGGTAAAGAGCGCCGCTTTCATCCGTGACTAGTCGAAGGTTCCAGTGTAATCGCTGGTGCCGCTTGGCTTCTAGAAAGTCGCGTCGCGCATACAATCAGATTACAAAGCGATCGCAAACCATGACAATCGAAACAAGCGCGAACGAGACCAAACCAAGCAAACCAAACAAACGCGAGCGAGAGCTGACGCGAGCAGATGATAGTCCGAAACTAGGATCCCGGCGCATGCGAGCTACGAGTACTTATCGAGCTGTCGCGCGGTCCACATGAAACCAGTTTTCCGCGCGCAGGTCACTGAAGGGGCCGCACTATTTGATCTCCGCTGTTCGTGGCTCGCGTCTTTCTTTCATCTTTCGCTGTTGTGCTCGTTCGCTCGGTTACGCCTTCGCCGACGTTCGCCCCAGGAACGGGCCATTAAGAGCTGCGGTCTCAAAGGGCACTTTTACGGCCTAATACCGCTGAGACACATCGTACAAAATATCACAACTTGTATCTTCGGTACACATTTCGTAACCGCAAGAACACACCTCGGACGTCGCGGTCACCATGAGGCATCGCTGCCATCAAACAGCTCACACGCAGTATAGCACACAACGAATGACAGTGACAAGGAGGCGATAAAAACTTATCGTTACTGATCATACCACAACTTCTGGAAGTTCTAAAGGAATGGCGTTCACCACTTCACGGAAAGGAACCGCATACACAGAACACATTCAAGTCGCGTACACTGGCTGAGCCGTTCGGAAACTTTTCATTTCACCACGCCCTGAAAATGTGTCGTGCTCATAAAGCACGTGTATGTGATGGATTTATCGTTTGCAATGCACAAGCAAAACACCGCAACTCAACCGCTTCAAATATTTATTCCGACGCTCGCGTAAACACAACACATTTCCTGCGCTCTGCATGTTTCTACGTGCGATCACGTGCACTGATGAGGCCTGGAAGGGTACACCGGCTTGTGGCCTTCGGAGACCATCTCCGCGGATGCTGAATACCTCTAGTAAAATCCCAAAACGAGAAACATAGACTGTTTTTGACGCCACTGTAGCTTAGGCCTCGCGTCCCCGCTTCGCTTCCGCTTCGAGCAAGCGCCATGTTTGCCGAGAAGACTACCAACGCCGTCCGCCTCGAACCAGCCAATGAGAGACGAGCAGGCATAAGGATGACAAAGTGGTGAACGCTTGTCGATAGCACGTCTAAACGACCGGACAGCCATCCGCATTAGGGCGGACACGGGCGGACGCCGGCGGAGCGGACGGGCGGATTGACCGTGATTGGGCTTAAGCCGCGAAAACACAGCCCATGGGGGACTGTGTCCCCGCTGCAAATGGCTTTCATAATACAGCAGACTTGAGCAGTTCTTGCGGCTGTCAACCCGTTTACTGCGCCATGCAGCAGGTTATTCAGGGGACACGGTTGTCTTGGTTGCTTGACTGCTTGTGTGCCCGATCGAAATATCGACACTTCCTCTCAACACCACTTCTTTGAGATCGAAGTCAAGGACTGCCTTAAGTGCAAGTTTGATCTGGTGAATTCGACTTATTAAGCTAATGTGTTAGTTTGGATGTCTGAATGCCCTTTGTTTGTTAAACTTTTCATTCATTAAGCTTATAAGCCAATTTGACTTCCAGTTATAATAGATAAGAGTTGTGTTTGATTCTACCAACCTGGTATGATCATCGTACCGAATTAAACAGAATGTGCTTCCGGGCTGAGGTTCGTGGTGATAAGTGCACGTTGTAATTCTCGTCCTGTTTTCTCCTTTTTTTTCCATCTTTCCTGAGTTGCGTTTCATACATTGGGATAGCCTGCCGTTCCGGTATTTCTTGACCTATTACAAGAATACTTCAAATAATATTTACCTCTAGTTGAATTATATCGAAGACAATGTCTTGGACGAGTTGGAGGCGAAAACGGGGCGGTGTTACTGCGCATAGCACTTTATCGCTTCTCCCCGCACGTAAGGGGAATAGAAGAAGCGTCGGACTGACAAAATATTTTTGCTGCGCTGTCTTCGTAGTTGACCGGAATTCTTAAACTTCACGTACCTACGTCTACGGCGCACATTTTAGGCTGCACTGCCTTCAGTATCGACCAAGATTTTTAGACTGCGCATGCCGATTGGAACTGCCCACTCCTTTAGACTGTAAAATCGTGCAGTTCAGCCCACGAAAGAGGCTAGGAACACACGTACCAAATACGGAAAAGAGGGAGGGCGGTCAGTGAGAAAGCATTCTCCTGAAAAAAAAAATCGTGCACATCTTCAAGATTGTTTTCGCCAGTAGAGTATAGTGTTTGATGTGGCCTATAACAAAGACGAACACACGCAATCACTCGTGATGTCTGCATGGTCGACAGAAACCCCGCACAAAGTTTCAAAGCGTGAATGTTGCACCAAGCTCAGTGTTTAGCAAGGCCAGCTCCAAGCTGCGCATTTTCGCAGGGGCGTGAGTCTAATTATCAAGTGGCTGTAGTAGGCGAATCTTTATTTTAGTAACCATACGGCGAGGATTAAGCAGATCAAAAGGAGATGGGCAGACGACAATGGTATAACAGAAAGCAAAGCAGACTTACTTTTGATCTCTAAACTCTTCTTAATCTGGTGGTTTCATTATTGGAACCACGTAAATAAATTGCCTGTTAAGATTCCCCTAAGAAATATCCTAACGTGAAATATGCTATATTTAAAAAGATCAGATGCCGAATCCACAATGCATTTTGGTTTGTACGTGGCCTTTGCAATTTTCTCAATATCTTCGTTAATTATATATGGAACATCAGGATTGATTCAGATTTCCTCTTACAAACATTTCTAACAGAAGAGCATTTTGCGAACACGGGCTCAGAATTTCATTCGCAGATTTTGAGGACCTTGCGTGCTTCAGTCAGGTTTCGTCACGTGTATTTTACCGCAAGAAATTAATTCTGATGGACTTGCACATATGCTCGCATCAATTCCTGCTCTACACGAGTTCGAGATATGAAATTATATTGCTTAAATTGTTTTTTTCTTAGGTATAATTTTATTTAATGTCAAGAAACAGCCCCGTATGTACTAGAGTACATACGGGGCTAATGTGATGGGGCTAATCCTAATGTGAATACGGAAAGATTTTAAATATAATCATGGAACAAACATTCTCGCATATAAGTGTCCAGTGTCCTGCTTCAAGGTTTTAACGATGTTTGACCCAGAATTACTTCACCCTACATTGGGTTATTTTGTACAAAATGGTTGTTTCAGTTAATGTGAAACTTAGTGTTTTGTGTCATTATATTTATATCTATGCCTGCTTACAGCCATTACGAAGGGCTAGCCGCAGTCTGTAAAATAATAAATCGCCATCAAAGCGCCACCAAAACAATGGAAGCACGAAGAGATAAATGCAATAAATTCGTCAATCGACTTCATATAATAGTGCAAAAATTTGTGTTCACACAAGGAATGCCTACTACATATCTCATATGTTTATCGCACGATAATGTTTACCCTGTCTTCAAATGCAAACTTACCGCGAATGTTTTCTTTCCCTTCTTCAGATTTCGCATTCTCTGCTAATTTATTTGTGCTAATTGTAGTCAGAAGCTGAAAAACTAAAATTACTATCTCCAATTAAAGTTCTGCCTCATTTATAAACCCCGTGTCTAATAGTTCTTCAATACGGAGCTTTCACATTTTCCAACATGAGATAGGCATACCTTTTCTGTTTCTTCTTTCGATTTCATTGTGGGGAACAGGAGCAGAGGCTAACCGAATACACCGAACTATATTTGCACGGATTATATAAAGCCGTCTGGGCGCGTACCTCAATTCCCATTCGTACGATACGGAAAACTTGATCTCGAGGTCAAACATCTATCACTCGCTCACTCGCTCTTTCTATCAGTCGTTCCCTGATATGTTGTACTACAATGCTCTTGCATCGCAGCTCGAACTACGACACGCTGGACTGCATAGGCGACGCCCTGGCGTCATGCGAGACCGTCGGCTCCAAGGATTTCATGTTTGGAGTCATCGAGCAGATGTTCGGTGAAACGCTAACCCTGGTCTGTGGCAAGTACACGAAGGGTTCGGAAGGCTGCAGGGCCCTACCTGAGTTGCCAGAGCTTGGTGCCAAGGATCGGCGGATCGTCAACACGGTAGAGCTCCTCTTGGAAATAGCTGGCAGCATTAGACGCAAAAGCTAGCCCCTTACCCAACATACTTTGTACACCCCTCATGTTTGGTGGGTGACGAGAAAGATGCAAGCTCTCAGCTTCTACATCGATCAAGGACTTAGGCAACCATTTGTGTGCACTTTCCTCCGAATGACCAGAAATTGCATGGCAAGAACCTGCAGTGGTTTTTAAACCCCGCTACTCTGTCTAACCTTGTTTAAAATAAACGGTCATACACGTCGATTTCGCATGTCGTATTTATGCCAAAGATTCAAACTTCTTTAGGAAAGCTCTTCTCGCTCATTTAATAAGGAAAACATTCTTATTCTGAATATGTCGCGCATATCAAACAATCCCACAAGTTGCAAGATTACTGCACTTTCAACTCGACATCTGCTTTCAAAAACAAAACTTGCGCAGTTCCGATATAAGCAGCCCTAGTAAGCAGGAACGAGAAGGACATGGTGCGCTTTCTTTCAGTCTCCGAGTGGACGTAAAACACTAGAACGATGCACTAGTGAAGGTTCAAGAAGACGCAGGCATCACGTCACACCAAGGCGGTGCACCAAAATGCTGATTCATCGTTGTGTGTAAGTCCTGCGTACTGCGTACAGAAGTGCTTATAAAGACTTCATCTCGGCTTCCTGTGCTTAGGTTATTCGCCGTGTTTCGTCGTATTTGTCTCAGCGGAATATATTTGATCGTTTCATTTACTCATAAAATCACAGTATATTAACGTTTTCGTTTAGTGTACGCTGTCGCAGGAGGAGAACAACAGGGGTCACAGAGGTAAGCGTGCACGTATAGCACGAACCACGAATCGCACCTCGCCTGCCGTTGTATCGTTCACAACATTTGCAGTGTAAAGCGGCCGTCAGATATTAACGGGCACCCATTTCATTCATTCTATCAGACATTGAATAGAGCTAACTTGCCATTGCAAGCATCGCCTGCCTTCAAAAAATGCCAGTGCTTGCAAGCTTATCGCAAGCATCTGTGAAGCAACATCACTTGAAATATATCTTGCAGCGAAAAAACACAACAGAAATATTACTGCAACCTTGATAGGAATTTTCGAACTATTTTAAACGCGCTAGTGCTGTTAAATAAAAATGTGGTTGATCCCTCTTATATAGGAATCGGTATAGAACACGAAAGTGAAACGTGTCTTCACAGAAGTAGTGTAATGTTTATTGCACATTGATATATAATGTCTATTGGTGTTTTGTGGCTAAAGCGCCCTTAGGCGTTGATGCACCCACGCTGACGCCTGGTGGCACGTCTCCTCCATCACGACTACCAACGTAGATGACCATGAGCAACCGTCGTGCATATGGAAGCTGCACTACGCTGCACACGCTAGCACAATGCGAAAGACGAAGCACGTAACTGACACACTAATACAACGCGCAAGACAAAGCACGTAACTGAATCGTCACCGAGTCAAATCAGCGCGTACAGCGCGTTGTAAATGCAGCCTCCGCGATCAACTTCAGAAACATTTTCAGAGCTAATTGCGGAGGCCACGCTCCGCTGTGCTGAGTACGGTGAACGCCACCTAGTAGTGCTTCTGCGAGAACGCGTTGGTAGTGCTTCTTGATGCCAGCGTCCCTTCGAATGCTGGCATCGAGGCGTCGTAGTGCTGAGACCACCGAAGCGTTCACTGTCGGTGCGCGTTAGTGTCTTAATGCAGTACTTCTCTTTTCTGCTCGTAGGCGGCGGCACCGCCCCGAGCAAGAGCGCGGGTACACGGAGGAGTGTTAGATATATAAAGCGCGTCTGTGTAGCTCTCTGCAAATGCGTTTGTGGCGCAATGGGTTAAACGCTCGGCGATCTATCGTCGCGGACCGAGAGGTCGTGGGTTCGATTTCCAAATTTTGCATGTTTGTGGAACTTTTTCTTCTGGTTTCTTTCTTTGTATTATGTTCGTGTATGTTCGTGTGACGTATTTCCGTGACGGAAATACGTCAGTGAAGTCTTGGTGGACCCCGGCATAAAACACTTTCGTGTTAAAAATGACACTGCATACCGATAAATATCAAATGTTAAGCGAAACATCTCAGGCCTGAGACGATTTTCTTGTTCTCGCAAGTGCAGTTATATAACGACGACGAGGTGGATTGTACCCCGTAGATTTCTCGATTACTTGATAGATGACATGGATCGTATCCATCGTAGAATATCGCTTCCTGATTGGATCCGTCGCTTCCTGAAGCCAGCCTGTTCCCTTTTTTGGCTGAAATCAAGTGTTTCCCTGATTATATTGGGTAATTTAGATCAAGGATTAGAATTGTGCTATTTTTGAAAAATTTTGCCCATCTAAAGAGGACACCCTGCATACCTTATCACGGGGTGTGCATGAAATCCATCTCTTCTTTCAACAATGATACCGTTGTCATGCTTACACAAACGTCACCGTTACTGCGTATCTAATAAGCCTCGGCTATCTACCTTGTGATCGTGTCATGACGCCTATACAAAAACTGCTGGCTCTCCCGTAATCCAGAGTAGATGTAAGCATGAAACGGCTGCTATACGGCGTCTTTTGCTGCCTGTGGTGCCGCCGCCTTCAACAGCGTTTTTTCTAGCAATAGTCCAACGTGCTCAGCTTCTACCGCCACTTTTACAGGGTAAGCTGTTATGGGCTCATTCCAATAGCCGTTTCTGGTCGCGATGATCCTGCCGCCGCCTCGTAACCGCTATCGCCGGAAATGGCCCAGGCCCGCTGCGGGAGAGTCGGATACTTTACCAGTGAACCACGCAAGCGCTTGCTATCAGGCAGAAAAAAAATTACCTTTATACGACAGGCGCGCAGGCGCAGACGACCTGAGCCTCCGCCAGTATGGTGGCGCCATCTACTTAATGAGCCTGCAACCGCCGCGTGCGAAGAGACGCGATTCAGACGCGATGCCATTCAGACGACGCGCGCAATGAATGCTATCATAATGTTAGATGTGCGCGACGTATTCTGGGTACCTCTTCGGTACACGTTATGGCGTTTCCTCGCAAGGTACGAATCGCTGCTGAAGAAGCGAATCGTAGAGCTACGTGCGCGGCTACAACCAGGCATCATCCGGCTCAGCAGACTGCTGTGCCGATAGCATTACAAGCCGCAGCACGCCGTCGACGCCGGGCGGACAGTTCAGATAGTTCTCGTCAAAATCGAGGCGAAGACAGTTTGCCACGAAGACCTTGTGCGTGGTGCCGAAATTGGAGCTACTCTTGCGCCGCTCAACCAGCTTACGCTGTGACTGTGCTGCGTGTGCCGCGCAGGTCTGTGACTATTTTATTCTTGTCGCATCGCAGTGGTCTGCTGCAAATGTGTGACCTTAGGTCCCCTGTATCTGCATTTGGACGTCGCTATTGGAAATGACAAATAAAACTTCAGCATACTAGAAGTTACAGCTTGAGTGATATTGTGAACAAACATTAGGAAGAACTCGGAAGCAATATTTTCTTTAACTTGGCCATTGAGCCATTCTTTTCATTAAAGTTCTCTCTCTCTCTCTCTTTAACTTGTTTGGAGAGTAACTATCTAATGCGGCCCTATACAAAGGCCTGGGGGCCAGAGACCACATTTTGTTAAGTTTTCACTGGTTGCCCGGATGATCTCGTTTTGTTCCCGTAACTTGCCGGCATGCTCTCGTTTTCAGTGCCCGGATAACGGCTCTGGCTTTTAGCTTAAGGTCACTTGAAGGTAGCCGTCAACGGGAGCTAAAGAGATTTCATGCTTAACGCGGTGGTTCTTTCAAACTGTGGTGGGCATCTGCACGTGCTGCAATGTTGAACCAGAAGGCGGGCACGATGTGCGCTCGCTTCACGCTTTTGAACTACGTGGTTTTGTCGGCGTTGCCGCTAGCCTCGGCCTCTTCGCACGATGTGACAGATGCGGATCTTTGCTGAAAAAGCCCCGCACCGAATGGTACTACAATGGCTATTGCGTGTGATATTAACGATGGCACAAATGATGAGGGTCTGCATAGCTGTATAACAATTCGTTCAAGCAAGCAAAGCAATCTAACTTGAGGTCTTAGAATACAGCTGCTTCTGCGCACCAGTCTGTGCGATGGGAACACGAATATGCCTAGATATATTTCGCCACCTGCAGTTAAAATTCTTATGCAAAGAAAAAACGTACATTGAATGTTAGTAATGTACTTCGGAAAACGTACTAAAACTAAAGAAATCAATATCTCTATGTGTAATTGTCGATGACGGCAAAAGACCGCAATACATCTCCAAGCACCTCAACGCGCTGGCTTGCACGCGGGAAATAATTAAAGGGATACGGACACAAAGTTGGCGGGTGGTTTTTTGCGTTGGAACAAAAGTTGAACTGTTGAAAATGACGAACACAACAAGCTGCTTTGTAAAAAAGAATGAGAAACATCTTTTTTGTGATTTTTTGTTGCACCTTGCCTCCAAGCGGCCGCCGGCAGAAGCTGAAATTTGACGTCATAACACCCACCAAAGCGCGCGCGCGCGCGGTCAAGGTCGGCCACAGCCGTCGCAGTGTTTGCGTAGGTGTCGGTTCCTTGCAGCGTTTGTTTAACCCCTTTCGGAGATCTTCGCACGTGGTCCGTCTGAAACATTATCCCCGTCGGCGCTCCGCGTAGGTGGTGCGTCTTACATGCGCCTTCCCGCGGTCGTCGCTCGGTATTGACGCATTCGTCACGGCGGAAGGATATGCCCAGACATTGCTGTTATAAGAACATCGTAGGCCTTGACACGCCGTCGCACACGTTTCCCAGAGACGAGAAGGTGCGTAAACTTTGCATACCTGCCTGTCAGCTATCACGCCCAGCCTGGAGACCTTTAAAAAATGACTTGATTTGCGCGGACCACTTCGTCCACGATGATTACGTGACCAGCCCGGCTGTGCTGAAAAGCCTTGGGATGCCGCTGAAAAGGCAGTGCTTAAAGCCTGACGCTGTGCCATCGGTCTTCTCACGAAAGCGCAAGGAAGAAATGATCAGCGGCGCGTTTGAAAAGAGGAGGCGAGAAGATGTCGCTACTGTTTTCATACACTTGCAGCCTTCTTGAGCAGTGGGAGGGCGAGGCTGGGGCAAGATGCCAGAGGCTGGGCATGAATGCAGTAATGTCTTTAAAATGTTGGCAAAGCATAGTAAAACAATACAAGGCTAGCGAGCGCGACTCACGAGATCAGTCCTACATGGCAGCGGAGCAGACACACACACAGCTGCTTCTCCACAGGCTAAAAGCGGTAAAAACTGGGCAGAACGCCAGACAGGTGCTGCCATCTTTCGGGCGGCTGGTGAAGTGGACGTGAGAGTCGCGGAGGTACTGATACCTGACAGCAGTTGCTCACGCCGACGGAATAAACTACTATTCAGTCATCCACGCAGTGCTGAAGTACCCCGCAGCCGCCTCGCCTGCGTGTGCTCTTGAAGAAGCAAGTGTACAGTGGAAATGACAAATACTTCTTGCGGCGGAAGGATATGCCTAGACATTGCTGTTATAACAGTATCGTCGGTCGTGACACGCCGTCGCACACGTGTCTGGTGCAGAGCGAAATCTTCGCGCTACGGTTCGCGAAAACCAGACCGGCACGTCCACGGCCGCCTGGTCTTCTTCGTTGCTTGACGCGGAATGGTCGTAACCGTAAGCGGTTGTATTTCTTGCCAAGTTGGAATGGTCCTCGTCTTCAGATGTGTGCTCATCGCTGGTAGAGGCACCAGAACTCGAATCCATGCTCGCGATGGCGGCGTTGGCGCGCCCTGAATGACCGCGGCCGGCCGGCTGGTTATCCGACTAGGGTGTCATGACGTCACGCCTTCCAACTCCCGCGGGTCGGGCGGCGAGGTGCCTGCTCAGAAAAACGCCAAAAATGAAGCCATCAGCTCAAAAATGAGCTAAGTGACTACATCTTTTCGGTGTAATCACACACTGAGGATTCATTTTCAGCATTTCCGTAAAATTTTCAGATTTTGTGTCCGTATCCCTTTAGAGGTATACTGAACAAACAAAATTTGGAGGACACTTAAGCTTCGTCTTCAAGAGTGGAACGCGAGAGCATTCAAAGATCTTTGGCTGCTTATCATGCTTCCCTGTAACTGCAGCTTTCTTTTTTCCCCCCCTTCGCCTCCACATGCGGCTGCCGTAGGGAGCCTACATGAACAGCGCTGTATGTAGGCTTCCTAGGCTGCCGAAGAGGCGAGCGCCATCTGGATGGTATTTTTGCAAGGAGCAATAGGTGTGCCACTGTATTAGTGGTAGAAATGCTGGAAACTGGGCTTGTGTATGAGTTTCTGGATAAGAGGATTATGTTTACTTGTATATTCAAATTACAATCCGACGCTATCACGTCTGTAGGTTGTCGTTACGTCGTACTTAAGAATTTTCTGCTCATTTTGCTTTAAGACATTCGATTAGTTACCAGCGCCTCTGCGCCACGCGGAGGGCCTGCGTGGTCAGCGTGGTTCGGGATGATTTTCTTGGCCGGACAACGCCCCCGACGCCGACACAGACGCCGATACCGGATTTTCTGCGACACGGGGCCCTTAACGCTATCGTGTTAAAATAAGTTCAAAAACGGTCGTGGGCTCCCCGATGGACTTTTGCGGTATTCACACTTGATCAGAGTGCTGAATTTCCAAGGTTTATTTCTTACTTTAAAGCGAAGCTATGTCTCACTAATTTGTCCTTGAGCGCCGAAAACGCACTGAAGCAAAGCCAACTCACAATACGTATCGTAGAACACTACAGTTTAGAGTTGCAGTTGTACCGATGAGAACAATGCGAACTGCAATGCCACGCTACCCAGACGAACTGTATATATCTGCCTTGCATACGCATGTCTCGCAATGCATTCCCGGCCCTCACCATGGGTATGCCACGGGTGCTGCGCACGGCAGAAGAGGCTGCCGTACGCGACCGTAAGCGTGAGCACGATCGTGCCCGTAAGACCGATCCCGTGTATCGGCAACGGCAGATCCTGTGACCGTCTACCACATCAATCACAAGGCAATACTGTGCAAGTGTAGAGTCGTCCGTGAAAGTGTGAGTGTGTGCGTGTAATCAACGGCCCGATGGCCTAAAATAAAGGCTATGCAACTTAACGAAATGTGGCTTCATTCAACTTCAACGTTCAAAAAATACCATCCTAAACAAGCAAGCAAATCACATATGCATCGCATCGGGTCACTCAGCATTTCTTGGGTTCGTTGCGTGGTCGTTCGCTTTGGACTTTGATTTTGATTCAGTTTGCATGAGAGAAAGCTTCGCGTTCAACCATCTTTCTTTAAGAAAGGGGCATTGATTTTTTTTATTACATGAAAGATATATGAAAAAAAAATAACACGGGCCCATTGCAGAGACACGGGACTCCGCCAATAACAAAGCAAAACATTCCGACATATTGTTACAAACTTTATACGAACTAAGGACGACAACGATTTGAAATAATTTAACATTTAAAACGAATGTTTAAAGAACGCACAGCGTAAGTAGGCTATTTTAGCTTGCCGCAATATTTCGTAAAAAAAAGAACTTTATATCCTGTTTCACTGCAACGTTGCAAATAATAAAGCTATTGCTTTTAAAGTGATGATATTGTTTTATCAGGTAAACAACGACTACTGCCATTTTAGAAAATTTGTCGGCAGATTAAGCAAACTTATCGTTCGTTTAGCGCCCGCGACCTTTTTTTTTCAGCGACCTGACAGCACAGTTGGCGACAATTGCAGTTGCAGTTCACAGAATTGAGACATTGCAGTTGGCAGAATTGCTTCGAAAATGACCTTCAAGAACACACTTAATTTTTGTATTAAGCTACATATGTAAGCCACTGGAATTAATTAGCTGCGCGATGCGTGGTCTGCGTCACCATGATGAAGCAACTGTTGCTGACACATCCGGGGTCTTGTCATCGCGATTGTGGTTCACAGCACAGTATTCTTACTTAACTCATGTTTGCTCAATACTTGCTGAATACTTGAACAAAATACTTGCTGAAAAAATACGTTGTTTATATTCTTTACAAAACGGATATAATGGGTCTTAGAGCTGCGGGTTGTGCTGTTTCCCTTAATGCGTTTTACTAATGGACGCTCGCAAGCTTAGAAGTAGTATAATTCATCAAATCCTATTGCAGTGAATTTTATGATGAGAGGTATAATAAAGCAGGTGAATTATAAGAGATATCAACTGTATAAAATAAAGGTTGGTGCTTGCTAGTCGGTTCATTACACTTACGAAAATGGTACTGCGTAAAAACGGACAAGCACGATAGCGACAAAGACATGGACAAGGGACAACTCTGTTTTAACACGAAAGTGTTTTATGCCGGGGTCCACCAAGACTTCACTGACGTATTTCCGTCACGGAAATACGTCAGCTTACAATGTACACGAACATAATACAAAGAAAGAAACCAGAAGAAAAAGTTCCACAAACATGCAAAATTTGGAAATCGAACCCACGACCTCTCGGTCCGCGACGATAGATCGCCGAGCGTTTAACCCATTGCGCCACAAACGCATTTGCAGAGAGCTACACAGACGCGCCTTATATATCTAACACTCCTCCGTGTACCCGCGCTCTTGCTCGGGGCGGTGCCGCCGCCTACGAGCAGAAAAGATAAGTACTGCATTATGACACTAACGCGCACCGACAGTGAACGCTTCGGTGGTCTCAGCACTACGACGCCTCGATGCCAGCATTCGAAGGGACGCTGGCATCAAGAAGCACTACCAACGCCACCTAGGTGGCGTTCACCGTACTCAGCACAGCGGAGCGTGGCCTCCGCAATTAGCTCTGAAAATGTTTCTGAAGTTGATCGCGGAGGCTGCAATTACGACGCGCTGTACGCGCTGATTTGACTCGGTGACGATTCAGTTACGTGCTTTGTCTTGCGCGTTGTATTAGTGTGTCAGTTACGTGCTTCGTCTTTCGCGTTGTGCTAGCGTGTGCAGCGTAGTGCAGCTTCCATATGCACGACGGTTGCTCATGGTCATCGACGTTGGTAGTCGTGATGGAGGAGACGTGCCACCAGGCGTCAGCGTGGGTGCATCAACGCCTAAGGGCGCTTTAGCCACAAAACACCAATAGACATTATATATCAATGTGCAATAAACATTACACTACTTCTGTGAAGACACGTTTCACTTTCGTGTTCTATACCGATTCCTATATAAGAGGGATCAACCACATTTTTTTTGGGTAGTATCTATTTTCTAAACAACTGTAGTAATACGTGGATACTAGAGCGGCCTTTAGGCCCATGTGAACACACCGCTTCCGTTTCTCATGGCTTTCAAGCAATTCATTACTGCGCAGAACTTACAAGCAGATCAAGGCACGGAAAGGCACTATTTGACGTTTGTCAAGGTAAGCTAATTGTCATCGCCGTGTTAACCACATGCAACCAAGTGCGGTTCGCAAAATTTAGTTCTTCTTTGACGAGAACCGACAACTTGAAAATGTGCAGGAATAATGTGGCGCCAAGTGCACTTTCGGGCTAGGAAAATTATGCTGACGTTGTTCTTTCGAACCCTCCATCAATTGCTATGCAACAATCTGAAATTAAACGCAGAATTTCAGCTGCTTTGTTGTGCTGTTATTGGAGCATAAATAAAATAAAGGACGCACGATGCTGGTAAATGTGCTCTTTATTAATAACCTGCATGGCCAATAGACAAACGTGAATATATTATGACAGTTGATTTACACAATATTAGATTATGTTAAAATCTTCTAAAACGCCCATATTATTTAAAGTTCACTCACTTGTTTTAGTGAATATTTTAGTGAAATTGCCGCATATTTTAGTGGCAATTTAGAGCCGTTTCTGTCTCACTTTGGTGCCATACTGCTAAATATGATGCAGCGCTGTTAACATTATTGGCAGATGTTTTTGATCTGAACTTTGTAGGCATTACTAAGCAAACAACAATTGAAATGGGAGTCTACAATCTCGCCTATATAAAGAACTCGATATTTTTGGCACCAATGAGCAAAAATTAGCGAATGAATACAATCGGGAACCGGAACAACAGTGCCAAGATATTGATGGGATTTGAGTAAGATTTGGTGCTCATCTTCTGGCATTATACCCAGAGTCCAAACACTCCACATATTAGGTGTCTCCATGCAAAATAGTGGTCGCAATAACCACACTGTAAACGCACTAAAACAAACTGCCTTCAGCGTAGCTCGCATGATCGATAGAGTTGCCAGTCGCAGACATGGCATAAAGGAAAAAAACTTACTACGCTTGACTCAGGCCCTTATCGTCAGTAGAGTCACGTACGCGACACCTTATCTGAACCTAACATCAACAGAAAAAGCCCAAATAAATGTGTTACTGCGGAAAGCGTACAAACAAGCCCTCGGCCTTCCTCCAGGCACCGGAACAACGAAACTTCTATCCCTGGGCATCCACAACACCTTAGAAGAACTAATTGAAGCACACCGACATGCGCAAATCACACGCCTCAACTTCACTAGAACAGAAAGAGCAACACTTCGAAGGTTGCAATACCCCGTGGCGACAACCACCAATCAAGAAGTACTCCGCAAGTCCCTACACGAGCAAATAATGGTGGCCCCTGTTCCGCGTAACATGCACCCGGAATATCACTTGGGCAGGAGAAAAGCACGAGCGATAACAATACAAAGGAGATACGGCACTCTCTCCACTGCTCGCTGGACAGATGCTGCCATGTACCCGAATGGAGAGGGCATGGTTATCAGCGTGGCTGGACACAGCAAGAACTGGTATCCGCCTCCGTTCGTACGCAGAACGTCACCGCAGCAGAAGAGGTCGCAATTGCCCTCGCCATCTCGGCATCGAGACAAAACCAAGACCTATATATTCTTACAGACTGTCAGTCAGCATGTCGAGCCTACGCGAACGGCCATCTACATAAAATCGGATGCGATATTCTACATCGCCTCAACGAAATACCTCGCACCACGATAATTTGGACACCGGGACATGAAGGCGTCAGCGGAAACCATCGTGTACACACGATAGCCCGAGGTCACTGCAACCGGGCACTGCAAGAGACGCCAGAAGACCCAAGCCCAGACACACTACAAACTTACTACGATATAATGCAGCACTACCGCCTTTCGAGAAGAACGATGCCGCCACCGCACCCATCCCTCACCAGAGCTGAAGCCCCGACCTGGAGGCAACTCCAGACCAACACCTATCCTCACCTCACGCTCCTTCACGCGATGTACCCCACCCTTTATCAGCCCCTTTGTCCTTTCTCTACAGAGCGAGCTACCCTCTACCACACCACATGGGCATGCCAAAATATCCGCAATAACTCCCCAAATCGAAACGCAACGCACGAGCAGTGGGAGATGGTGCTGACCAACTCGGCACTGGAGGATCAGCGAAAGCTTATCGCCAGAGCCGAAAGTGCTGCCGCCGCCGCTGGGGCCCTGGACTTAAGGCTGCACCCACCACGGAGATTGACGCTTCTCCGTGCCCCATCAAAATAAAGTTTTGTCTCTTTCTCTCTCTCTCTCTTGCACTATAGCTCCTACACATTTTTGACCTTTGTCGCAGTCAGCGTATCTTTCTCGTAAATGGCAAGTGGTGCGAGTCACGGTAGTACACAGAAAAAAAAAAAAAAAACGTGGGCAGCTTGCACTAGTGGTGCAGGGCTGGTGTAAACAGCGGAGCTGGTGATCGACCTAGCTTGTTCCAGGTTTTACTAGGCTTGGCTAGATTTGCTAGGAAATACATAAGTGCTGCTAGGCACGGTATCCCGTATCGGCTCGATGTCGACGACCAGATACTCGCTTGGCCCCGCGACGCGCTTCAAAATGAGCGGCTTCTTTGGGTGTCCGGATCTTCTTTGGCCGTCCCACGTCAAGGCTACATGTACTCGCCACAGTGTCAACGAGAGTTCTGCCGCCGTCGCGGCGGCTCCGAGCTTTCTCTCCCCGGTGACGTCACGGCCAAGCTGCGCCTCCACACTTGCCGGGGTGTGGCTGGTCGAAACCGGCTGAGCCGCCGCCAGAGGCACCTGCTGCAGTCACGGATAGCGTGCGCGTTCGGCGCGAACGCGGGGAAACAGGGAAATGCGAACAGCATCGGCAGCGCGTTGCCTCTTTGGTGCTGCTACAATTTCTCTCTCCCGGGCATAGCGCGCACCGCGCGCATGCTCTCCTTCCCTCTCTTTAACGTCCCATGTCAAGGCAACAAGTGCATGGCACGGAGAGGAGGCGAAGCACACGCCATTCCGCTAAGTGGGTGCTAGGTAACGCGCGGTGGCGTCATCGTTCAGCGAGGTTTTTTGTACACGCTCCACGGACTGACGGTCGGCTTAAACAGCTCCACTTTTAAAAGTCAGAAATGGTGTCGACCTATGTCAGTGCATCCAATTCTATTGCTAAAGCATTATATATGCCCAATTACTCGAAAATCTGGCATAATCCGCGTTGCCACTAAGCGATCGTACAAAAAATAATTCGGAAGAGACACTTAAGACTGCTTACGTGTGGGAATGCGAACGCGTTATACTCCCTCTGGTGAAACGCTTTTTTTTTTACAGCGTAAGCTGTTATGGGCTCATTCCAGTAGCCGTTTTCGTTCGCGATGATGCCGCCGCCGGCGTTTTGGGGCATAACCGCTATCGCCGGAAATGCGAAAAAAAAAGTACCCGCTCTCCACTGGGATCGAGCCCAGGACCGCTGCGTGGGAGTCGGATACTCTACAACTGAGCCACGCAAGCGCTTCTTTTCATGGTATTTTTTACGATTATAAAACGTACATGCGTAAGATATTGTCATAGCGGCCAAAACAGTCTTAGCCGTGTCTACAAACACAGAACAAACACTTCACAGTATAATATTACAGTAAGCAGTTCTAAGCGCTTGCTATCACGCAGCAGAAATATTCCATCTAAACGCGCGGCGCGCCGGCGCAGACGACCCAAGCCTCCGCCAGTATGGTGGCGCCATCTAGTTAAAGTGCCTGCAACCGACCCGCGGCCAGGCGCAGACGACGAGATGCGATTCAGACGAGGCGCGCAATCAACACTATTCCGATGTTACATGTGCGCCACGTATTCTGGGTACCTCTTCGGTACACGTTATGACGTCTCCTCACAAGGTACCAACCGCTGCTGAAGAAGCGAATCAGTAGAGCTACGTGCGCTGGCTACAACCAGGCATCATCGGGCTCAGCAGACTGCTGTGCAGAGAGCATTACAAGCCGCAGCTCGCCGTCGACGCCGGGCGGACAGTTCAGATCGTTCTCGTGAAAATCGAGGCGAAGACACTTTGCCGCGAAGACCCTGTTGTGCGTGGTGCCGAAATTAGAGCTAATCTTGCACCGCTCAATCAGCTTACGCTGTGACTGTGCTGCGTGTGCCGCGCAGGCCTGTGACTTTTTTTTTCTTTTTTTCCGCGCGTTCCTTGTCCGCGCAAGCTGTCGCCTGCCTTCTAAGTGCGACTCGGCAAATCCAAATCAAAACGCCCCAAGCGTATCAGCACACTCGCTCACCCGCGAGGAGTTCATAAGACGAAGGACCGCGTAGCGGCTCAACGGCGTCTTCGAGTTATGAACTCCTCGCGGGCGAGCGAGCGTGCTGATACGCTTGGGGCGTTTTGATTTTTTGCCTTGCCGAGTCGCAGTTAGAATGCAAGCGACAGCTTGAGCGAACAAGGAACACACGGGAAAAAAAGGTTCAGAGCCCTTCTCCTGCTGAGAAAATGTGGGTAAGCGAAGTTTGTGGCAAGGCGGCACTGTCGCAGGCGTTCCGCTTCGTTTGCCCTGAACTCAGGGTCGGCGGCTCTTCGCTGATGTTTGGCCTCAACATCGCGCTCCCGCAACTCGGGTTCCGCGTCTCGTCGCTGACGTTTCGCCTGGGCTGCGGAAGCCCTCACCCTAAAACCGGACGACAAGCTTCGCTTACCCCCATTTTCTCGACAGGTGAAGGGCTGATGACATTGTCTCTTTGGGTCCCACGTGTGACAAGGGTATAGTTCAAGGGCGCGTTACAGGTCCCCGAGCCCACAGGGCTTTGTGCATTGAGCTTAGAGCCTTTCTGCACAATCGCCAGGATCGGCCCACTTTTCAGCGTGACACCACCACTACCACCACCACCACCGCCGACACTTGTGACCTTATAAAGCTTCACTCAAGAACATTGCACCAAAGGGACTATAATGCCTTCGCGTTCCGGCCAGTAAGGGGTCTAAAGTGTCTGTGCCAAATTTTTTTCAAAGACTCTTGAGAAAATAATTCTTAAGCAACTTACTGAATTTTCACAATAGTCACAACAAATTGGTTGAATCTCATTACAGGTTGCTCAAGGGATTAAGCATAGAATTTGATTTACCTGCTAAACAAGAGCCTATTGTCAATCTAATCGTCGCAGGAAAGTCGCTACTTGGACCTCTTTATCGTGTTCGCAAAATGTTTTGACAATATATCATCATGAGCTGTTGCTCGAAAAACTAGAATGTGATGGTAGCGCAACCTCTGAAAGGCTGCACATTTGTTCAATAGTTATCTAGAAGATCACTATCAAAGTGTCAGTATAGATGGGTCTCTAACACAGTAACTTTCAGTTCATTGCAGTGTGTCCCAAAGTAGTATTCTTGACGCTTTTGTTTTGAATAGAGAGATTTAGTATGTCCATTCGACGTGGCAGCTTTTAAGCCTAAAGTGAAGCAAAGTGTGCCATATGGTTTCGTATTACCTACATTACGATGCAAAACTGCGCTATTTGCGTTTTGTGTGCTCGCAATTTCTATTGGTACTCATCCGCCACCGCGGTGGCTTAGCGGCTGTGGCCTTGCGCTGCTAAGCATAAGGTCACGTGATCAAATCCCGGCCGCGGCGGCCACATTTCGATGGGGGCGAAACGCAAAAATGCCTATGTCCCGTGCATTGGGGGCACGTTAAACTTCCCCGGCTGGTCAAAATTAATCCGGAGTCTTCCACTACGGTTATTCGGTTATTGTGTACATCCATATATTTACACGCGTAATTGTTTGTCTTCATTCCGGTGACCGTTTATCACCTGCTTACAAATGTTACGAAGTTGTCGCTCAGCGCGAGATGCGCCTTTCAATATAAGAACTTAATCAGATTGCGTGCGTGACGCGGATATTGTGGCACATTTTTTGTAAGTGCGCCGAGCACCAGCGATAACGCTCAAATATTTGCTAAGTCAAGTATAAATTAGAAACGCGCTTAAAGCTCAGATCAGATTTCGACGATCGACGCCTGTGCTCGCCCCTACCGTTGTGTTCAAATTCAACTGTTTTGTGGGTACAAGGATTCTTGGGTTTTACGCGACAAACTATGATTTGATTAGGAGGCAGGCCGTAGTCGAGAGACTCCTGATTATTTTTTACCTCCAGGGGATCTTTGACTCGCCCACAATGCACCGGACAAGGATTTCTTGCAGTTCGCCCCCATCGGAATGCAGCCGCCATGCTCGGTATTTGATCCCGCGACCTCCAGCTTTGCTGCGCAGCACCATACCCGCTTGGCTACCGCGGCGGTTTTTTGTGGGTAAAAGTTTGATTCGATAAAGAGTTTCGTGTCTCTTAGTTGTGGCAGGGTCAGATGCTTCACCGTCACAACAACCTGACAATATGAAGTACTTATATTATTGCTTTCTTTGCTCGCTGCCTCTCTGCCAGTAAGGCGGGTTCCATGGCTCCGTCAAGCTGTTATTTATGGCAGCTTTTTTTTTCTGTCGGGCCGCCAGCATAAAGTTAAAAGTTCAAACGACGTGCCTCCAACATGGTGATGCACTCGACGTTGCCAGTTCAAAAACCTGTCGATTGTTCCACGTGCGAATCACACCAGTTCCGACAATTCTGTAGCACGCATTTGCCAAGACGTTGCGCGCTTGCTCTTACTCGCCGTCTCGCTTGCCTGCTACACGGAAGCAGCTCGTTTCACATCACGTATAACGTGTTTTGCATTACAGGTGCGGCGACAACAGCGTGTATCCGAAAAGCGGTGACCCCTGACAAGGGGATGTTGATGGTGCTTTCAAAAGATAAAAGACTGCCAAAACGACGTTCGGTACGGAACTTAGTGCCCACGCACCTCTTGAAGAATGACGTGGCGGGAAGAAAAGAACGTCCGTATGGAGGGAAGTGCTTTAGGGGGAGGAACCGCTCGCTCCCCGTCGAGCTTCGAGTGTTTCAGGTGTCGCTTAGATGTCCTGCATGATAGACTCTTAGGCCTTTGAAAATCTGGTTGGGGCTCGAAGGTATTTTGTGCGAGAGACGACATTTCGCTCCTGCAATTTGTTCGCCAACGCGCGCTTGAGTCACTGAACAAGTGTAGATTCATTAGCTGCTATATTAGAGTGCTGTCATGGCAGTCGGTAGTGGATAATGCGATCTCTTCGGCAACATCAAAACGTCACTGCCACTGATTCAGCGCAGAATGTGTTGGCAAAGGGCGTCAAACAAAATGTTCTTCCTGGAATGGTTAGTGGATACCATTGACGTGGTGACGGAATTCTGACTGGTAGGCGATACAAAAGAGCTCCTGCTCTTATATTTAGGCATCATTGCTAAATTATATGTACGGCGGTCCAAATTAATACGGAGCCCTCCACTGCCGGCTTCTCTCGGATGATGTTTTGGCACGTGTGGACGTAAAAGTGATGACTGAATGAAATATTTATTCAACCATTAACTTGAAAACATCATCACTGCTCATCATCAGAATTTTTATATTTACTATTTCTAGGCGTGTAAATTGCAATTTCTTTAATTTAATAATCGTTTTTTACAGGTTTGCCCTGAAAGACTTCATGATTATACGGAATTGGTCCATGTAGGGCAAAGTTAAAAATTTGTCACAAATACCTTGAGCGAAATTATTTTCGTTCTTATTTACTATCCTAAAAAACATACGTGCGATAGCTTTATCAAGCACGTAAGTGTAGGAAGACAGATAGCGGAGGCAATAGCAAATAAGTAATAATTTCTGTTTTAAAAGATACAGTTGTTCGCCAGGCCAGTTATGCCATGCAGAGCATGGTTGACATATTGGTAAAGTTGATGCTTGGATGTGTCACGTAATGGAAGGTGTCTTGTTGCTTTTCATGTATTCTATGAAGCGTGATCATCTGTACTTGTACGATGTGTTACAGTCACAGCATTTCACTCTTTTGTAATGTCTGAGAGCGGTAATCATGAGAGAGTGAAAGGCATTTTTATAAGACAGTTAACTCTGCAACAACACTTTTTCTGGAAATCAACCGAAAGAAGCGACGAACGGAAACTGTTAGCGAAACTACAGAAAAAGTAAGAAGCAGCAAAGGTATGCTACTAAAATTGCCACATTTCAGCTCCTTTTATGTGCGAAGCATTTCTTGGCGAACATTTGCCACTTTCAGAGAGTTTATCTATCTATCTATCCCTCTATCTATCCATCCATCTATCTACGCATCCATCAATTCATCCATCCATCCACTTATCTATCTATCCCTCTTTCTATCCATCTATCTATGCATCCATCAATTCATCCATCCATCCACCCATTCTTCTATCTATCTATTTATCTATCTATCTATCTATCCATCTATCTATCTACCTAGCCGCCTGCGTCTGGGTGCTCTCATGGTCGTTTCGTTAATTTGGTAGATACCAAAAGTGGCATAGTATGACAAGAGTGTATGACGAATATATATGATAGGTCATGACACGAATTTCATGACATGCGCATCATGCGGGTCTTGAAACATCCGCATGCGTCTTGGTGCTTTCATGGTCACTTCGTTAACTTGATAGGTGTCAAAAGTGGCATAGTATGACAAGAGTCTATAAGGACCATAAATGATAGGTCATGACATGAATACTATGACATGTGCGTCATGTAGGTAATGAAACAACCGCCTACGGCTTGGTGCTATGTCGTTTCGATAACTTGGTAGGTACCAAAATTGGCATAGCATGACAAGAGTGTATCAAGAACATAAATGTTACATCATGCATGAATATCACGGCATATGTGTTATTTAGGTCATGAATCAGCCGCCTACGTCTTTGTGCTCTCATGGTCGTTTCGTTAACTTGGTAGGCTCCCCGTACACTGCGTTGCATAACATCGATTTCCTCAGGGCATGGGATCTGTCGGCTTTTTTTTTTTTTTTGCCTCCGCTCTTTCTTTTTTTTTTTTCTTTCACGAGACATTTTTATACTCTAACTACTATTACCGTGAGTAGCCCTACCGCTGACCGGTTAAATTGCGTGTCGCTTCCTTGCCACTGATTGCGACCAACAAAAGCACTTCTAAAATCCCATTTAAGAGAGTGCTTGCCAGTATCATAACAAAACGATTAGCGGATGTAATGCTTTTATAACATAACGACCACGCGCCGCAAAACGTGCGCATGACGAGAACACGCGTGATTTGACGCAGTGGCGTCCCTACTTCGAATCTTCTGCCATAACTTGGCGATTCCCGTAGCCAGAAGACTCGCCGAGAGGTCGCCGTCTCCTGCCTCCGCTAAGCACACGCTACTTCCAAGTACGCATGCGCATTTTTCGTTTGACTAGAGGTATAAACAAGTTCGTCGCCTTCCTTGACTAGCTTACTTCTTTCTCTCACTCCCTCCCTCTTTTCGCGTCCATCCTAAGCGGAAATAACGTGACCGCCTGAAAGCCTCTAGCGTCCCACAATAGTAGCAGCGCGGTGACGGCATTGACCTTCACTGCAGATCTCTTTCTCTCCGCTATTTATTTATTTTTTTGTTTTTTTCTTGCGGACTATGCGATAACATTCCCGAGACTTGCGACTGCCGGTCACTTTGAATACAACACTACGCGACGCCACACCTGTCCCATCATGGCTTCAAGTCGTGGTTATTGCTTTCTCATTCTTCTGGTGACACCGCTGCTTGGTGAGTTTTCTTCGTCAAGTGCTCTAGGTATTCGTTCACTGAATTTCCTTCACTGAAGCACGAATGCCCTTTCAGAGCAGACTTTAAATTCTATCCTGTTTTTATTCGAACGACTAATTTGGGGACCTGTAAACTAGTATAATAATAACGTACCTAAGTTACCAAACCCACATATATATATATATATATATATGAGAATCAGAAGCACAACTTCGCGGTTATCTAGGGTTTATTATTTTCCCAACAGTTTCGGTCGGTGGACCGACCTTTTTCAAGGGATACAGGAAGATCTTGCAACAGTCTTTTTATATCTTCAGGTAGAGAGAGAAGGCGCCAAACAAAGGTGAGAAATGAGAGATAGCGAGATATATAACAAAGTTGAACATGCAAAAAAAAAAAAAAGGATGGAGAGTTAAAGGAAAGACCCCAAGACCTGGTCGTGCCAGACAAAGCAGAGGGCAAGGTCGCTGTTAAGCGTGTTTCACATGCACAATTGACGGACACGCCTGTCATGTTAAGTTGAACATGTTCAACTTAACATGACAGGCGTGTCCGTCAATTGTGCATGTGAAACACGCTTAACAGCGACCTTGTTCAACTTAACATGACAGGCGTGTCCGTCAATTGTGCATGTGAAACACGCTTAACAGCGACCTTGCCCTCTGCTTTGTCTGGCACGACCAGGTCTTGGGGTCTTTCCTTTAACTCTCCATCCTTTTTTTTTTGCATGTTCAACTTTGTTATATATCTCTCTAACTCTCCTTTCTCACCTTTGTTTGGCGCCTTCTCTCTCTACCTGAAGATATAAAAAGACTGTTGCAAGATCTTCCTGTATCCCTTGAAAAAGGTCCGTCCACCGACCGAAACTGTTGGGAAAATAATAAACCCTAGATAACCGCGAAGTTGTGCTTCTGATTTTCCTAAATACGCTTGGCCCATTGAAAAAATCCAGTTACTACTATATATATATATATATATATATATATATATATATATATATATATGTATGACTGCTGTCGTTGCGTATGCATTTCAAGTTGTCGTTGCTTATGCATAACAAAATTTCCGCGTTAGAGTCACCCTCTAATTTAATGCAAGCTGATGGCATACCACATTTACAGGCACAAAGGCAACCATTTAGAATAGAATTTCTTTCCCAGCTTTTGAATAACAAGCAAGCTCTAGATCTATCACCGTATTTATCACCCTTAACTAGCAGACCCACCTGACACCACCAACAAAACGCGTTGACGCCATATTTTGCTCGCACTGACCTGCTTAGATTTTCCTATTTTCCAAGGACCATACATGATTGGAATTGCATTACTGAGACAAGTGATCAGATTGAGAGTTACCATTTTTGACCCTGCATCGGCATTGCTCTTTTTCTGCTATTTGCTTTGGCTTTTGCTGCTTTGTTTGTATTTGTATTTGTATTGTGCACCCTGCTGGGACTTTGAGTCCACAGTATTGAATAAATAAAAATAAAGATCTCTGGGCACTATCAGTCTGTGCATGTTCAAAAGCATTGATGGTTGCGACAGGTAGTGAAAACAACAGCAGTACATTTTTTAATGGCACTGCAAAAATATTATCGACACATTGCTTGCACATAATTACCGTCATGACGAAGTACATAGTACTGAGGTGGTAAGAGGTGCCTGCTGCTACGAGGAAACTCCGCAATCGGGTATAGCTTCATCGGAGGACGCACATGCGTCGACTTGGAGTTTTCGCTCACCGCGAGCAGGTTAACAACAGGCCGCGTCTAGCTTATCACCAGTACTTCAATTCCGCTTGTGGTTTTGGTGAAAATCGTTGAATCAGTGGCGAATAACAACGCACCCAGAAAGCAAGAACAGGTCTTTCCTTCATTAACTGAGCATGTTTCTATTATCTGGAAGGGGAAGCCAGAATCGCCCAATGACTGCGCGGTCACGTGCCCAAGATAGTCGTGCCCATGAAGTTGGGCCGTAAGCGATCTATACTAGGGTGACATAGAAGCTGACGCAGTTTGAGTCAATTCCGATGGCCCCTGTTCAGCAGTGGCCAGGCTACAACGGTCTAATATAACAATTATGATGGTGGCTCGTGGCCTCCTCTTCTTCGTCATTTCCTTACAGGCACGTGCCAGCTACGGCTAAACGCTGGCTGCAAGGTGGAAACCTTGCGCGCGTGTGGCCAAGACTACATTCCATACGTCACGAGCCCACACCTACACGAGTCCGGGAATGAGTTCGATGAAGGGTGCAAGTGAGTGAATCGTATTTGTTCACTGAAAGGAACTTGGGGACGTATTTATAGAGCATCTTGATCGTAAGAGCTCTGTTATTAGCTGGCGGCCTTCGCTAACAGAGCGTCTGTTAGTATTGGCCGACACATCTATTTACGAGCTGCTCAGTGTGCGAATCGCTTTTTAATATGGTCGTACTCAGTGATGTACCAAAGAAGTCAGAATACGGACGCTAATTGTGACACAGCTTTTCATATCAGTACAAAATCATTGACAAGGTTCAGAAATTAATTTCTCGAAACTGGTGTCATGCTGAGAATAAGTTACAAGTGAATCCGCCTTCCAAACTCCATGGTTAGAATTTGTAAATTGCAATATGAGCCGTAAGGTAATTAATTATAAACCTAATTAGTGAATGTTTGTTGATGAATTGATTATGAATTTCAATTTTTTGTGCAAGTAATCTCCGCCTCTTCGAGTAGACCAGCTCATGAACAAGAATTGTGCCATCTGCCACAGGCAACCTTTAAAACGTTTGAAAATGTTCGATGAAACACGCTGTATATACCTTTCTCTCAACATGTGTTTGTCCCTCCTGTTGGGTGGGTGACAAACCGTCAAACTGGAGCCAATGTTTCGACGAAGAGACTTGTCTCCGCCGCAACTTAGATGAATTCCCTTTGAAGAAAGGTAGTTTTTAGTCCATGATATATTTTCATTGACTAGTGCTCATCACTTCGCCTCAATCTTCCTGTGAAGCTCTTTTTTTCGGGATGCTTTGTGTTCCTAAGACCTCGTTCCTCTGTCTTGTCACGTTCTTTTGTGAGGTTTAGCATCTCCTACACTTGGTAGTGAAGAATTAACACGACAGCTGAACTCATATCCCGAGGCGTACGGTCTCATAACCCTTTCTCATCACTGAGGATTGAAGAAGGGAGCCGGTATCCTAAAGCTAAGAATATCATTGGCGAGATTTTGTGACCTCGGAGAGGTGATGCGTCAGACGGCAGCCCTGTTATCTTCCTCCCTCCCGCCGCATCCCCCTTCGTTGATATTGATACTGATATTGACAGCTATGTGTGCCGCACTTGTAGGTTACACAAGGTACAAATATCGTGCAACCTGAAGTTCATCAACAACTGCACCGAGGGCATATCCCGTGCCGCGGCACTTGTTGCAGTGCAGGCGCTGGAAGAGAACACCGAGGCTATCTGCAACGTGGGCTCAGATCCATACACAGGTACATCTCTCGCTCTGCACCCTTCCTTTCTCTCTCCATCTCCGTTTTATTTAGCACCTACAGTGTTCACCGATTCAAACGCGACAAGCAACGCGTGTGGAAGCCGGCACCTTTCGCGCCACAGATGAGCAATGGGTGACTGCTGGGGGACCAAATGTGGTCGAAATTAGGCTCAAGGACACTCAATTTCAATGCATGCTACAATGCATCAGCACGGTGTCTCAGCACCCGCCGGTGGTGCTGAAGGCACTGGACGCAATGCGGTCCCACTTTAATGTTTGATTCGCCTGAGTGCTGTACTCTACATAGTGTGCGTATCTCTTATAAATATCACTTTTGAGAACAACGATCCACGCTCTATTCCAACGTAAATCACGTTACTTTGTCTGTCACTTGCAGAAATTACTCATTTAGTTGAAAAATCACTTAATACTAACGACACAGTTGACAATCAATCAAAGATTATTTGAACATGAAGGTTCGTTGACCGGTGGAACAGCGTGTAACACATCGTTACATGGTTGTGATTTCGAGTGTACAAGATTTGCAAACATTATAAGGTATAAACATAAGAGCGAAGTGTCCCTTACGATTGAAGCATGGCACGTCATTATTAGCGGTGGCCCGTGCGTAATCCAGCCCACGAATATTACCTTGCAGAAGCAGGAAATGTCAAGCGTAAACAGTTATCCTTCGGGAGTGTCTGCACGTGTGCATGATTGACTGGTTCGCGATGCCTTTCCTTGAGCATGTGCAGAAACGCTTTATGACATCTGTCTTTTCCGACACTGTTCGACCTTTCAGATCCTATTCGGCGTTTGTTCTGTCGTGTTCATTCAATTAAACTTGTGTCCGTGTGCGCACGCTTTCTTTTCATTAATATGAGTCCTTACAAATTTGCACCAACATTCCGTCATTCAAAAATACCCGCCGTGGTGGCTACGGCCCTGTGCGGCTAAGCACGAAGTCGCCGGATCAAATAAGTTGGCCACGGCGGCCGCATTTCGATCGGGACAAAATGCAAAAGCGCCATTGTATTGTGCATTGGGTGCACAATAGCGAACCCATGGTGGTAAAAATAAATGCAGAGTCCCCACTACGGCGCGCGTCTTAGTGAAATCGTTGTTTTGGCACGTAGAAATCAATAATTTTTTTTTCAAAAACACAAAAGGCAGTATTCACACTTGACTGCTCTGCTTGCTCGTCCCCTAGCAACTCCCCATACGTTTGTGGTAGACGGAACTTATTACTTCACTGCTCTTTGTTTTATTCAGTTGATTGCACAGGCATGTTTACGAAAACTGGTTTACTGAGAATGCAATAGTTTCAATTTTTTGGCATTCATTGACCGATAACGAGCTTATGGTTTGTGGAAAAATCAGTGTTGAAATCGTTGCTGACAGTTCGGTCATGCTAACACTGCTAACGTCGGTAACATCTCCACAATGTTAAAATTTTGGGTGTTCCCTACATTAAAACCTGCACGATGTACAGAAGCACAAGTGCTCGCCTGTCAAGGTCGCATGGCATGCGGAACTGGAACATTACATCATAAGTGCTTTTCATCACAAGTCCTTTTCGCATTGCTTAATTTGTAAGGAGTGGAACTGAACACTCGCTCGCTCACTGGCTGCTTCATTGATTGTTAAGGATTTAGTTGGAGATGGAAGCAACAATGTAATTTAAAACTGATTGAAAGTACCGCAGTCAAGATTGCAACTGTATTCTGGTTACGATGTTCGGACGGATTTATATAACCTAACTGGCTCATGGTTGGCGCCTTACAATTTTTCAGCATCCCACTTCTATCTGCGATAAACTTACCTTGTGGATCACTCCTCCAGCGGGGGACATGTTTGAACCAGCGCAACTTCAGTATCCAATGCTACGAAGACCATTTTAGATTACCTGCAATTTCTTGACCTCATTGAAATATTGTCATTTACTTTGCATATATACAGCTATGTGTAGTATGTGCGTGCGTGTGTGTGTGTGTGTGTGTGTGTGTGTGTGTGTGTGTGTGTGTGTGTGTGTGTGTGTGTGTGTGTGTGTGTGTGTCTGTGTGTGTGTGTGTGTGTGTGTGTGTGTGTGTGTGTGTGTGTGCTTAAAAGCTCCAAAGTTTTCTTGTCGAGTTTTGTATAACACAGGGCGATTGTACCTGTGACGTTAGCCAAAATTCAGCCAAATACGGCTCCCGGCGTGGGGTTTTGCGTCGCATAGATGTAGTTTATGCTCCAATGGATAAGAAGTAAAAGCTCCGCTGGCCTTGGTGCGGTCGCGTACGAGATGTCTTGAAGTGGTGGTCATCGGGTCATGCAGCTTATACAATAACACCAAGAAATGTGACACAATTCCGATCAATTGGAATACCTCTAATGTTGCGCCTTTCCAGAATCCAGACAAGCCTGCGGAGTCGCTGTCAGATTTCAGGCGAATACATTTGAGTAACATGCATCAGTGAAGTTATGTAGCATGCGTCGGTTAAGTTATGTAGCATGCGTCAGTGAAGTTACATAGCATGCGTAACATGCATCAGTGAAGCTAGTTTCCTGCAGTCACTGAAGACTCATCTGCGCCATCTTCTGCATAACTTCATTGATGCATGGTGCTCAAATTTATTTGCCGGAAATGTGACAGCAACTACGCAGCTTGTCAGGATTCTTGAAAAGAGCAACATTACAGGTATTCCAATTGATCGGAACTGTGTCACATTTCTTGGTGCTATTGAATATGCTGCATGACGGCGGCATTTATCGCCTCTCAGCGTGTATGAGCCACAGTTACCGAATGTCGCACCAGACTTCTCCAGATGGCTCTTAGGCCGAAGCTGCTTTTTTTTGCAAGCTGTGATGTTCATGCTGCGAACTGTTTCCCTTGGCAGATGAATAGTCTACTCGTAGTCGAGGACGCCTCTGCAGACACTAACTACATCGCACTATTACAATAATAGTTGTTTATTACCTCATAAAATCTCAAAAACCCTACAGATTGCTTCCTTGACTGGTCATCAAGTCAGCTTTAGGTGAATATGAGGTCATGTATGTATTGCCAGATTGGCCGATGCGGCACATATACCTTGGATGCCTTGACTCATATTGTTTATACGAGATCAAATGCAAAGCAGTTTTCATGTAAACTGTGATGCCATGCGATTTGGCGACGAGGCGAAATTCTCAGCCATTCAGGATTGAGTCATTTGGCACTCAAGGAAGTGAAAACGTGTCGATACTTCTTACATAACAAGGTAATTTATCGTCTACGCTTAGAAGCGCCCTACCCATCTTACTTCCAGCGCAGGATAATAAAGACGTCTGGCAGTTGCTTGCATACAGAGTAGCACACCGGATGCCTCTGTGGAATTTCTTGCAATATGAGTGGCAGCGAGCTTCCCTGCGCAACCTAGTGAACCGGCTGGATAGACTTATTTTATTCGTGGACAAGGTTATAGGCCTCGGGTCATGCGAGGACAAATAAATACATAGCGTGACAGACCTTCATTACTTTGTAATAGACAGTGATATTATACAGTCTGCTTTCACGACAATTGCTCATGAATGTTTTCATAATCTGACTTCGTGCACGATCAAGTGAACGTGCACTCATGTTTCCTCCTTACTTTTGTGAAGTGTACTCCAATGCCTCACAAGTAACATATATAATTCTACTTTATTTTTCGCTGTTGCAATGTTCTGTCTTTCTTTTTTCGTCTCGTAGTGGCTGCACAGTTAGTGATTGTCCTGCCGATGAGCGCTATGAATGCGAGTTAGCGTGCGGGCGCTACATCTTGCTCTTACTGTACATTTATTACCGCAGGCTATGCGCGAGTTTTGTGCTGTTGTACTTAACGATTTTTTGTATGGGCCTTTGTATCTTGACCGTTTGTGCATTTTAACATTCCCTAGTCACTGGAGTTTATTTTTAACAACTGGATAGCTGGCTCTTTCATGCACTATTTGCCTAGGGTCACATTATTTATTAAATAACAAATAAGCCAGAAAAAACTAAGCATTGCAAACTGTATAGATTTTTTTTCTAATCAGCTGCGCTGCTTACATACGGGTAAAATTATTGTTCTGCTGATTCCTTTCTTTTCCACTGCAGCCGTTGCTTGTTGTTTTGCTTGTTGTTTGCTTCTCCGGATTATATGCATGTATTTAGTTTTATTTCCCTGGCATCTGACCACCGCTCTGTTTTGTCATGTCTGTCTTTTTCATTCCAGTACTATTGAGAACACGGAAGCAATGCGTGTTTTTTATGTAGCAAATGGTAGCAGCACTCGCTCTAGACCATTAATTTAATTTCAACAAGGTAACCATCATGAGGGCTCACATTACCGCAGTTGTAGCGAACAACACGCATGCTCCTCTGTTAAATAACTGCAAGAACCGCGCGGGCTTGGCTCTTCTGATTATTGTTGAGTAGGTCAACAGCTTGTATTAATGTGATAAACACTTACAGATGAAATATACGCTTAACCACAATGACATGCGTCATGTTACACAGGCTGGTACATGACGCCTGGTCCCGCAATTACCCACGGGTAACTATAGTAAAGTTTGCTCCAGATGATGACAAATTTAGGCTTGACCTAAGATATTAAAAACCTCCATGCTTTCGCTGATATTACTGATAACTTATTGAGTGCCGGTTATCATTATAATGTTGTGTTATGAAATTTAACGTGTCCTGAATGTACTTCTACCACTATTACTGCGCTAAAATTATTTGTACTAATATTTATAGCAAGTAAAATAGAGACCCCGCATATATTTTTAACTACAGAAAAGCAAGGCACAAGAACCTGGCCCTCTTTGGCCTTCTGTGGCCCTTGCGCCATTAAACCACACTAATCGTCATCATCATCATCAAAAACCTACAGAAGTGCATTAATAATTTGGTTTTCTTTGTTTTATTCAATTCTCCCACCAGAGTACCAGAGAGACGTCAAATGCCTGAATGCTCACGGTGAAAAAATCCATAAGTGCTTCAAGGGCTTCCACAATCATCTGGAACGCGCTATTGTCAAGGGTCCAGCCAATGAAGTTATTCACTATGCGTGCTGGTCAGTATTTTTTTTAATCCAGTGCACGCAATTGCTTTGAAAAGCTAGGAGTGACATTCTGCTGTTGAGATGCTGACAGGATCTCTATTGACACTGAAATGCTTTGACTTGTTTGTTTCTAGCTTACGTGTAAAATGTGCATAATTGTTAAATCTGCGACAAAATTATTCACTCTCATTTAGCTGTCGGAAAACCTCACCACAGATATCGCCTGGCACGTTTTACATACGTCATTTTTAAGCTTGTTGAATCGCCGCAATCAAAAATTGAGCGCAGAAAAGGCTGAACCATAGGAACAGGAGCACATGGATGGAGATTTGTTGTTCTCAACAATGTGCGAAATATATCTGTTAAAATTAAGTTCCACTCAGAAGAAAGTTCTATATATCGGATAACTGAACTGATACAAAAAGTGCTTTTGGTAAAAGGTTTCAAGGTACTACTGTACCATGTGCTAAGCGGCGAATGTACCTGAATAGCTGAAAGGGCAACGAAATCTCCGCTTTGAACGACACGTAAGATTGGTTTAAAACTGTCACCCAAACTAACCACCCAAAATGTTCAGCCGTGCACAAATGGATGACACACTGAAATTTGGCTGAAAGGGAGATCCAGAAGGCTCTCGTACACAAAGATTTCGTATGACCCAAAAGATGTCCACGTGATCAACATTAAACCAACCTCTTCGCTATAGTATAGGAGCAGTTTGAGAAAGTAGAATACCAGAGCCTATGTTTGCGGCAACTTTTTTCCTCTAATGCAGGGACCGTGCAGTGCAGTGAACTCCTCTGTTGACTCTCCGCCGAGTCTATAGAAGGTGATAGTTTTGTTCCGTATTAATGCAGCGAAACGTATTTATTGAGTTATCATTTGCTTCCAAAAATGTTTTGGCTGGTGGGTACAATATTTTTGAAAAAGAAAGCATACGCATTGAAGTTTATCTTTGTTGGGCTTAGAAAAAAGAAGGTCGCAGTTTAGACCGTAAGGCGAAGCATCGATTGTAATAGTAAACTAGTGGGCAGCATAGGCAATAAGAATAGTAGATTTATCGACCTTATAAATTTGTAAACATAGACATACCAGCTAAATGAACAAGCACGGTGTCACGTGCGCACGAACGAACCTAACACATCTCACTCGATGACCGCGGAAACTCGCTCTGAGAACACTAGGGTGAACAAGCACGGCCGCAGCAGCGAGCGAATTGACCTTCGCGCTGCGGCTCGCTTCAACGCGAACTAATGGCCAAAACACGGTCAATCCACCCGTCCGTTCTGCCCGTGTCCGCCCGCGTGCGGACAGGGGCGGTTGCCCGCAAGAAGGATAGCGTCGACTCCTGCACCGTCAATTAGAGCCGCCATCCTTGTTCGAAACACTGCCCAGCCATTTTCTCGGCTTCGCGTTTTAAAAATGTAATGCAATCGCATCATACCGCAACATGGAACGTATTCTCAGACGATCAGTTTCAGTGGGCGCTGCCTTGGCTGGTTGAGCGAAACCTCTCGAATCATCCTACTTGCCGCGTTCTACATCGCGTGAAAGCGATAGTATCACCGAAAGTGATTTGTCCAAAATCCCCGTGTTCGGCGCAATGGAGCAGTTTCTGTAGTGGTAGTGACAGCTTGCAAGAACACGGAACACACGAACAAATGTTGCGGAATGCGGCTGCGTAGGTCGAAAAGACAGCCCTCTTTACCACTGAGCACACGTGTGAGGCTCAAAGTAGAGCTTGCTGATATGCTTGCATTCCCTTGTTCATGCTTTTTTTTTCACTCTACCAAATTTAAGAGTGTGCGAAAAGCAATTGGATGCATGAAATTCATTTTCATTTTTTTCATATAGATAAAACCACCAAGACGAAGTGCGACATAAAACATGCCTCTTAGGAGTTTAATACTTGCTGCTTGTAAACTATCCAAACAAAATAAAACCTTAGAAGATGTACTCAGTCGTGGATGAAGTTTTGACCATTTGTCAAAAGGTTGTGGATAAGTGATTAACTTGATGCAGCAAGGAAACGAAGGTTAAGCATTCAGTATACAATTCAATATGACTGGCAAAAAGCAACATGTACGCATAGTGGTTACCTCATGCAGACATATGTTCGGGTTGTTTTCAAGGAGAATATTTATTTGAAAGCAAATAATAAATGCATTGCTGATAAGACAACTTATTTCGAGTGCAATCAGATAATTACATTCTTCGTTACCTGCCTAGGTGGCCAATATGTTCCCCTTTATTACTTGGTCATACCTAATTTGGCTTTTAAACAATGTACAACAGTATACTAAAGGCCACAAAAATTAAGCAGTGACATGACAGTCATGCTACCTCTCTCAGCCATGCCAGCAAACAAGGATGGTTGATTTGAGACTGTTTGATACGGTCTGCATCATACACGCGTGTTCTATTTTGATTACTCTATTTATAAAGAAAGTAAGCTCACACAGGATGCAAATGATAAGTCAACTATTGTAAGCTCAACTCAGGTTATTTGAGTGAGTTGGGCATGGAGAGCGTGTAGTTTATGTATTTATGTAGTAACAACCTAGTTAGCTGATGCAGAGGCATATTTTACGAAAATAAATAACTGGATAGCATAACATAAGCGGTTGGCCAGTACCTGTATTTCATTTGGCAGCAAACCAAGATTATCAAGTCACTGAGCTTCGCAGCGAGTTCAATGATCTCCCGTGCAGTGAAAAATTTGAATTATGTGGTTTTGTGTTTGTTATTCTTAATAAGTAGCTGCTTTAACATGCACATGACAATGAAATGAAGGCTCATATGGCGGAAGACAGCCCCGCACACTACTCTTGATACTATGTCCACACAAAGAGTGAGGAAACGATTTAGTGCCAATTTTATATTCATAACAAACCGGCGAATAGTTCCTTGGGTTCAACTTTGTGAATAATGCCCAAGGTGTTCTGCATAAAACTGCAAGATTGGTGTGCTCCATTATCTGTTCACTATTCTAGTAGACAAATGAATGGTACCCCCATGTGCACTGTGAAAGACTGCACAGAAATTTGCAGTCAAGAGTCCACAGTGGTTCAGCCTCTGTACCATACGTAAAATTGTTCCAGAAGAAAACTTGCATACAGGTGAATTGGGTATGAATTCAAATGTAATACTCAAATCCACACATCAGAAATAACCTATTATTCCTTGCCGCATTGCTCACCCTTCTACAAACTTTATTGCAGCGCTGTGTGTGTGCAGTTAAATAAATTGTCAAAGCAAAGCTGCTGTAATTTGGCACACTGACAGCCACTCTGCGCGTGGCTTAGATAATAAATGTGCTTACATATGGGTGAGCTTAGTATCAGCCGCTTTCTTACTAGTTGTTCACTGCCACGCTCGAAATATACCGTGTCACTAAACGCTGTTGTATTACTCCAGGCACGCTAGAACAGCTGGGCTATGCACAAACACCCCTTTTCATCGCGCTTAAATTGGGGGGTGCAGATTTCCTGTCAGAATGTGTTTATAAGCATAACTGCCTAGCATTCAAAATAGCATTTAAATGTAAGGGTGGATGCTCAGCTTTGCTGGTGTGACATTTTACATTTATATCCAAGTCCACAATGATGGACCAGAAGAACACCACACATATGCTCGCGATCGGACCTCGCAGTCACAATGTAGGAAGTTTGCTGAGGTTTTCTCTGTGGTTTCTTTTAGCTATAAACATGCGAAGCAATCTGTCAATTCAAAACTATTAAGTAAACTGAAACACCATGAAAATCAACATAACACTAGGAACACATATTTTTTGCTACATAAGCTCATTGCGGTGCATTTCTAGCATAAGTATATGCACTATTTGCCGCTGGAAAAGCATGCATTTCCCATTTAGAGCTCAGAATGATAAGCGCAAAAAATTTTTGTCATGTCAGACATACACATGGTCACTTGTCCGACGCTCGGCGTACTGACAGCTATGTTTGGTGCAACTTGAGCAGCACATCCTTATGAATTACTACATACAATATCCGTTTTGCACCTTTCGTTTGATACTCTGTCCTCCGGCACAGTAGACAAAAGTGCCGACTGGAATTTTTCTTCACATCAATATTCAAAACGCAAGCAGGTTTTCGGCGCCCCGTCTCCATTTTCCACACATGTCACTTATTGCATGTTCTGAATGTGCATTCATTGGCGGTGGTATATCTTCTAATGTCAAAATACTTTCTTCCACCTAGTTCTACGTGTATATTTTTTTAACTTACCCATAAGTTGTCTCTGCTCTACTTGAACACATACCTCCATCAGCAGAGGTATCTGTGATGTGCCTTCATTAGTGCAGTAAATGTTATGAAACCTGTGAATTTATAAAACAGAAAGTCCATACAATATAAACAAGAAACCGGCCGGCTAGAGCGTCATGACAAACGAGCTGAGATGGTGGAACAATTCTACTTGCTCCCACTTGTGTTGTCGCACGGTTGTGACTGATATGCTCACGAAGGTTTGGGTCATTCACAGTTCAAGGGATGAGTGACGGCTGCATGCGTGCAACATCTTCCTCTGCATATATCAATGACTTAGCTACATGTTGCAGGTTCAGCTTTATGGTTATTGGTGTAGCTGAAGTGATGTATCATACATCGTTTCCGCAGACACTCTGCTTAGTCAAAAGCATTCAGGAATTGGTCGTGGAGCTATTGGGTCAGTGGAGGCTTTCCACTAAATTGACAGTTTGATTTCATCGAAAGACCCAAGTAAAAATGAGCCTAGAACAACTTATGGCACCAAATGCAGTCACCATGTATGACTGACCAATGATCAGTGGAATTGAATTCACTAGTTTACAACGTAGTGTAGCTGCGTTCAGTATTTCAATGTTGGTATAGCAAACACAAACCTTTATATGAGTTGTTTAGATTGCATAATCAACAAGACCTCTCTAACAGGCGATGGCAAAGCCTAAATAAAAAGCCGATGCCTTAGGTAGTGTCATTGCTCTAAAACACTCAAATGCAGCCGATACCGCCCATACAGAGGATTACGCGGAGATTTGAAATGTATCTGCACCACGTGATAAAACTTAAATAAGACCATCTCATTACCGTAATAACATATTTGATGGGGTCTAGTTGCTGCGACATGTCTTGATATTTGAAGTTGTGCTGTTTCAATCAAACACACCTGCACGTAAACGCAAATTACGCATACACTTTGTGATTTCGTGTTACTGTGTGCGTCAACTGAACAGCACAACTAATACAATCAAGACATAAATACGAACAACCTTTTTGTACCGGACTAATGCCTGTTATTTAGGCAATGATTTTTTTCTCAGACACAGCAACTCAAATGCGTGCATAAATTAGGCTGATGTTGCTAATCTAAGCTGGGCGTGGGTATCATTCCCATATATGACAAAATGAAGAAGTATCGATGTGTATGGACCTAAATTGGAGGTTTGGCAATATCAGCTGGCGGGGTGGTAAATTTGTGTTCGCTAAGAAAAATTCAGTGAACTGACCAACACAGTGTGATACAGGGAGCAGACATTCTGCCGGCAGAGCCACTTAAAATTTTGCCAACAGTTCGTCGTCATTGGCTAGCTTCGATCACATAACTAATGCTGACACTGTGTGCGAAAACTTGTGTTCAGAATATTATTAGGACAGCCAATATTCACACTTTATATTGTGAGAGCAGCTGTGTTCTCAGGCGCAATGCACTGTGGCCATAAACATGCTAACGAATGGCAAGAGGTGAGGCGCCTCTTTCCATAATGTGGCAGCGCAGCTGAAAACGGTTCAGTTTGTGAGTGGATCCGTTGCCTGTGCAAAATTATGATCAGCGAGATGGGCACTTATAGCGTCCAACATCCTACATCCACGAATGATTGGTAACAGTACGGCTACAGCTAAATGAATGTGCACCGGAAAAACACTTACTGAACATACGTTTCAGGCATAAGTCAGTTTAGCGCACATTATTTGCTAATGACTGTCGACAGCGCTGTCCGGCTCCCACTCGACGGACCAGCTCAACCTGGTCAACCGAGCGAGAAAGGCAGCTAATGCCGCCGGACTACTGGACTGAGGGGACCACCCAGTGCAGTGAGGAGGAGCTACCTACGCTCGCGTGTTCATTTGCATAAAGTTCATTCTCTCTCTCTCTGAGCAGATTGAAAAAGAGGATAAAAATGAAGCACTTCCCAGGCAGATATCGCGGGCACTTGTGATAAACATTGTTTGCATTAAACTGAAGGCTCGTGCAAAAACAGGTGACACGAACCTCAGAATGAAATAGGGTGGATGTACCAACTAACGGTAAACTTTTGTTTATCTTATTCTGTCTGCGTTAGTAACATGACAATGGCTAGCCAGTGAGGAAGAACTCTAGGCAAAATTTATTTCATGTGATTCTGCTGGCTGCTAGCAGGACCTCGTATATAATCATTGTTCAGTCTTACCTGTTTATTTTTACATGCGTATTACTTTATGTCAGGAAACGTAAATTTGTACTTAATCAGAAGGAGGTGCCCAGTTCTTACATAAAACGAATTCATCTATAATTCTACAGGTGTCTTCACAAACAGACTGTGCTTAGTCACGAGCAGAAACTAAGCAGTTAGGGTTCTTGGGTGTGCAAGCCGCTTGCATCACAAACAATAAGGCTATTCGTCTAAGCAAGAAATTCCGGCTATTCACAACAATGTCCACATGATAAAAACCAGCGCTGACATTCATGACATTAGTGTGGTCAGGCAATTCCATATCTCACGACAGTGCCGTATGCCTTGACATATGCAAATAATATGATGTTCCATAAATTCCCCTCACCGATAGAAGCATCTTCAAAAGTGCCGTAACAACTTTTGAAGCAAGCGACAAATGTACGAAACAGAAAAGACCGGTGTGATAGTGCTTCTCTATCGTGGGTTTACATAAGAAAACGCGATCAACAACTCTTATGCTCAGTTCACTTCTGATCCCACCCACAACGCACAAAAAATTATGATATGATACTCCCAAATGATACTCCCGAGATGATTATGATACTCCCAAATGCGAAATTTCAGCGCAGCTCTATACATGTTTTCATTTCGCGATATACTGAGGCCAAGAATTTGAGGAATACATGTCACAGAGTCGGAAATTGTCGTTTATCTAATTTGCGGGTAAAGAGCGCCGCTTTCATCCGTGACTAGTCGAAGGTTCCAGTGTAATCGCTGGTGCCGCTTGGCTTCTAGAAAGTACTACACGATTCGCGTCGCGCATACAATCAGATTACAAAGCGATCGCAAACCATGACAATCGAAACAAGCGCGAACGAGACCAAACCAAGCAAACCTAAACAAACGCGAGCGAGAGCTGACGCGAGCAGATGATAGTCCGAAACCTAGGATCCCGGCGCATGCGAGCTACGAGTACTTATCGAGCTGTCGCGCGGTCCACATGAAACCAGTTTTCCGCGCGCAGGTCACTGAAGGGGCCGCACTATTTGATCTCCGCTGTTCGTGGCTCGCGTCTTTCTTTCATCTTTCGCTGTTGTGCTCGTTCGCTCGGTTACGCCTTCGCCGACGTTCGCCCCAGGAACGGGCCATTAAGAGCTGCGGTCTCAAAGGGCACTTTTACGGCCTAATACCGCTGAGACACATCGTACAAAATATCACAACTTGTATCTTCGGTACACATTTCGTAACCGCAAGAACACACCTCGGACGTCGCGGTCACCATGAGGCATCGCTGCCATCAAACAGCTCACACGCAGTATAGCACACAACGAATGACAGTGACAAGGAGGCGATAAAAACTTATCGTTACTGATCATACCACAACTTCTGGAAGTTCTAAAGGAATGGCGTTCACCACTTCACGGAAAGGAACCGCATACACAGAACACATTCAAGTCGCGTACACTGGCTGAGCCGTTCGGAAACTTTTCATTTCACCACGCCCTGAAAATGTGTCGTGCTCATAAAGCACGTGTATGTGATGGATTTATCGTTTGCAATGCACAAGCAAAACACCGCAACTCAACCGCTTCAAATATTTATTCCGACGCTCGCGTAAACACAACACATTTCCTGCGCTCTGCATGTTTCTACGTGCGATCACGTGCACTGATGAGGCCTGGAAGGGTACACCGGCTTGTGGCCTTCGGAGACCATCTCCGCGGATGCTGAATACCTCTAGTAAAATCCCAAAAACGAGAAACATAGACTGTTTTTGACGCCACTGTAGCTTAGGCCTCGCGTCCCCGCTTCGCTCCGCTTCGAGCAAGCGCCATGTTTGCCGAGAAGACGCCCAACGCCGTCCGCCTCGAACCAGCCAATGAGAGACGAGCAGGCATAAGGATGACAAAGTGGTGAACGCTTGTCGATAGCACGTCTAAACGACCGGACAGCCATCCGCATTAGGGCGGACACGGGCGGACGCCGGCGGAGCGGACGGGCGGATTGACCGTGATTGGGCTTAAGCCGCGAAAACACAGCCCATGGGGGACTGTGTCCCCGCTGCAAATGGCTTTCATAATACAGCAGACTTGAGCAGTTCTTGCGGCTGTCAACCCGTTTACTGCGCCATGCAGCAGGTTATTCAGGGGACACGGTTGTCTTGGTTGCTTGACTGCTTGTGTGCCCGATCGAAATATCGACACTTCCTCTCAACACTTCTTTGAGATTGATGTCAAGGACTGCCTTAAGTGCGAGTTTGATCTGGTGCATTCCACTTATTAAGGTAATGTGTTAGTTTGGATGTCTGAATGCCCTTTGTTTGTTAAACTTTTCATTCATTAAGCTTATAAGCCAATTTGACTTCCAGTTATAATAGATAAGAGTTGTGTTTGATTCTACCAACCTGGTATGACCATCGTACCGAATTAAACAGAATGTGCTTCCGGGGCTGAGGTTCGTGGTGATAAGTGCAGGTTGTAATTCTCGTCCTGTTTTCTCCTTTTTTTTCAATCTTTCCTGAGTTGCGTTTCATACATTATAATAGCCTGCTGTTCCGGTATTTCTTAACCTATTACAAGAATACTTCGAATAATATTTACCTCTAGTTGAACTATATCGAAGACAATGTCTTCTTGGACGAGTTGGAGGCGAAAAGGGGGCGGTGTTACTGCGCATAGCACTTTATCGCTTCTCCCCGCACGTAAGGGGAATAGAAGAAGCGTTGGACTGCCAAAATATATTTGCTGCGCGGTCTTCGTAGTTGACCGGAATTCTTATACTTCACGCACCTACGTCTACGGCGCACATTTTAGGCTGCACTGCCTACAGTATCGACCAAGATGTTTAGACTGCGCATGCCAATTGGAACTGCCCACACCTTTAGTCTGTAAAATCGTGCAGTTCAGCCCACGAAAGAGGCTAGGAACGCACATACCAAATACAGAAAAGAGGGAGGGCGGTCAGTGAGAAAGCATTCTCCTGAAAAAAAAATTGTGCACACCTTCAAGATTGTTTTCGCCAGTAGCGTATAGTGTTTGATGTGGCCTATAACAAAGACGAACACACGCAACCACTCTTGATGTCTGCATGGTCGAACCCCGCACAAAGTTTGAAAGCGTGAATGTTGCACCAAGCTCAGTGTTTCGCAAGGCCAGCTCCAAGCTGCGCATTTTCGCAGGTGCGTGAGTCTAATTATCCAGTGGCTGTAGTAGGCGAATCTTTATTTTAGTAACCATACGGCGAGCATTAAGCAGATCAAAAGGAGATGGGCAGACGACAATGGTATAACAGAAAGCAAAGCAGACCTACTTTTGATCTCTGAACTCTTCTTAATCTGGTGGTTTCATTATTGGAACCACGTAAATAAAGTGCCTGTTAAGATTCCCCTAAGAAATATCCTAACGTGAAATATGCTATATTTAAAAAGATCAGATGCCGAATCCACAATGCATTTTGGTTTGTACATGACCTTTGCAATTTTCTCAATATCTTCGCTAATTATATATGGAACATCAGGATTGATTCAGATTTCCTCTTACAAACAAGTCTAACAGAAGAGCATTTTGCGAACACGGGCTCAGAATTTCATTCGCAGATTTTGAGGACCTTGCGTGCTTCAGTCAGGCTTCGTCACGTGTATTTTACCGCAAGAAGTTAATTCTGATGGACTTACACATATGCTCGCATCAATTCCTGCTCTGCACGAGTTCGAGATATGAAATCATTGCTTAAATTGTTTTTTTCTTAGGTATAATTTTATTTAATGTCAAGAAACAGCCCCGTATGTACTAGAGTACATACGGGGCTTATGTGATGGGGCTAATCCTAATGTGAATACGGAAAGATTTTAAATATAATCATGGAACAAACATTCTCTCATATAAGTGTCCAGTGTCCTGCTTCAAGGTTTTAACAATGTTTGACCCAGAAATACTTCACCCTACATTGGGTTATTTTGTACAAAAAGTTTGTTTCAGTTAATGTGAAACTTAGTGTTTTGTGTCATTATATTTTTATCTATGCCTGCTTACAGCCATTACGAAGGGCTAGCCGCAGTCTGTAAAATTATAAATCGCCGTCAAAGTGCCACCAAAACAATGGAAGCACGAAGAGATAGATGTAATAAATTCGTCAATCGAATTCATATAATAGTGCAAAATTTGTGTTCACACAAAGAATGCCTACTACATATCTCAGATGTTTGTCGCACAATAATGTTTACCCTGTCTTCAAATGCAAACTACCGCGAATGTTTTCTTTCCCTTCTTCAGCTTTCGCATTCTGTGCTAATTTATTTGTGCTAGTTGTAGTCAGAAGCTGAAAAACTAAAATTACTATCTCCAATTAAAGTTCTGCCTCATTTATAAACCCCGTGTCTAATAGTTCTTCAATACGGAGCTTTCACATTTTCCAACATGAGATAGGCATACCTTTTCTGTTTCTTCTTTCGATTTCATTGTGGGGAACAGGAGCAGAGGCTAACCGAATACACCGAACTATATTTGCACGGATTATATAAAGCCGTCTGGGCGCGTACCTCAATTCCCATTCGTACGATACGGAAAACTTGATCTCGAGGTCAAACATCTATCACTCGCTCACTCGCTCTTTCTATCAGTCGTTCCCTGATATGTTGTACTACAATGCTCTTGCATCGCAGCTCGAACTACGACACGCTGGACTGCATCGGCGACGCCCTGGCGTCATGCGAGACCGTCGGCTCCAAGGATTTCATGTTTGGAGTCATCGAGCAGATGTTCGGTGAAACGCTAACCCTGGTCTGTGGCAAGTACACGAAGGGTTCGGAAGGCTGCAGGGCCCTACCTGAGTTGCCAGAGCTTGGTGCCAAGGATCGGCGGATCGTCAACACGGTAGAGCTCCTCTTGGAAATAGCTGGCAGCATTAGACGCAAAAGCTAGCCCCTTACCCAACATACTTTGTACACCCCTCATGTTTGGTGGGTGACGAGAAAGATGCAAGCTCTCAGCTTCTACATCGATCAAGGACTTAGGCACCATTTGTGTGCACTTTCCTCCGAATGACCAGAAATTGCATGGCAAGAACCTGCAGTGGTTTTTAAACCCGCTACTCTGTCTAACCTTGTTTAAAATAAACGGTCATACACGTCGATTTCGCATGTCGTATTTATGCCAAAGATTCAAACTTCTTTAGGAAAGCTCTTCTCGCTCATTTAATAAGGAAAACATTCTTATTCTGAATATGTCGCGCATATCAAACAATCCCACAAGTTGCAAGATTACTGCACTTTCAACTCGACATCTGCTTTCAAAAACAAAACTTGCGCAGTTCCGATATAAGCAGCCCTAGTAAGCAGGAACGAGAAGGACATGGTGCGCTTTCTTTCAGTCTCCGAGTGGACGTAAAACACTAGAACGATGCACTAGTGAAGGTTCAAGAAGACGCAGGCATCACGTCACACCAAGGCGGTGCACCAAAATGCTGATTCATCGTTGTGTGTAAGTCCTGCGTACTGCGTACAGAAGTGCTTATAAAGACTTCATCTCGGCTTCCTGTGCTTAGGTTATTCGCCGTGTTTCGTCGTATTTGTCTCAGCGGAATATATTTGATCGTTTCATTTACTCATAAAATCACAGTATATTAACGTTTTCTTTTAGTGTACGCTGTCGCAGGAGGAGAACAACAGGGGTCACAGAGGTAAGCGTGCACGTATAGCACGAACCACGAATCGCACCTCGCCTGCCGTTGTATCGTTCACAACATTTGCAGTGTAAAGCGGCCGTCAGATATTAACGGGCACCCATTTCATTCATTCTATCAGACATTGAATAGAGCTAACTTGCCATTGCAAGCATCGCCTGCCTTCAAAAAATGCCAGTGCTTGCAAGCTTATCGCAAGCATCTGTGAAGCAACATCACTTGAAATATATCTTGCAGCGAAAAAACACAACAGAAATATTACTGCAACCGTGATAGGAATTTTCGAACTATTTTAAACGCAGTAGTGCTGTTAAATAAAAAAGGTGGTTGATCCCTCTTATATAGGAATCGGTATAGAACACGAAAGTGAAACGTGTCTTCACAGAAGTAGTGTAATGTTTATTGCACATTGATATATAATGTCTATTGGTGTTTTGTGGCTAAAGCGCCCTTAGGCGTTGATGCACCCACGCTGACGCCTGGTGGCACGTCTCCTCCATCACGACTACCAACGTAGATGACCATGAGCAACCGTCGTGCATATGGAAGCTGCACTACGCTGCACACGCTAGCACAATGCGAAAGACGAAGCACGTAACTGACACACTAATACAACGCGCAAGACAAAGCACGTAACTGAATCGTCACCGAGTCAAATCAGCGCGTACAGCGCGTTGTAAATTGCAGCCTCCGCGATCAACTTCAGAAACATTTTCAGAGCTAATTGCGGAGGCCACGCTCCGCTGTGCTGAGTACGGTGAACGCCACCTAGTAGTGCTTCTGCGAGAACGCGTTGGTAGTGCTTCTTGATGCCAGCGTCCCTTCGAATGCTGGCATCGAGGCGTCGTAGTGCTGAGACCACCGAAGCGTTCACTGTCGGTGCGCGTTAGTGTCTTAATGCAGTACTTCTCTTTTCTGCTCGTAGGCGGCGGCACCGCCCCGAGCAAGAGCGCGGGTACACGGAGGAGTGTTAGATATATAAAGCGCGTCTGTGTAGCTCTCTGCAAATGCGTTTGTGGCGCAATGGGTTAAACGCTCGGCGATCTATCGTCGCGGACCGAGAGGTCGTGGGTTCGATTTCCAAATTTTGCATGTTTGTGGAACTTTTTCTTCTGGTTTCTTTCTTTGTATTATGTTCGTGTATGTTCGTGTGACGTATTTCCGTGACGGAAATACGTCAGTGAAGTCTTGGTGGACCCCGGCATAAAACACTTTCGTGTTAAAAATGACACTGCATACCGATAAATATCAAATGTTAAGCGAAACATCTCAGGCCTGAGACGATTTTCTTGTTCTCGCAAGTGCAGTTATATAACGACGACGAGGTGGATTGTACCCCGTAGATTTCTCGATTACTTCATAGATGACATGGATCGTATCCATCGTAGAATATCGCTTCCTGATTGGATCCGTCGCTTCCTGAAGCCAGCCTGTTCCCTTTTTTGGCTGAAATCAAGTGTTTGCCAGATTATATTGGGTAATTTAGATCAAGGATTAGAATTGTGCTATTTGACACAGGCAATTTTTGAAAAATTTTGCCCATCTAAAGAGGACACCCTGCATACCTTATCACGGGGTGTGCATGAGATCCATCTCTTCTTTCAACAATGATACCGTTGTCATGCTTACACAAACGTCACCGTTACTGCGTATCTAATAAGCCTCGGCTATCTACCTTGTGATCGTGTCATGACGCCTATACAAAAACTGCTGGCTCTCCCGTAATCCAGAGTAGATGTAAGCATGAAACTGCTGCTATACGGCGTCTTTTGCTGCCTGTGGTGCCGCCACCTTCAACAGCGTTTTTTCTAGCAATAGTCCAACGTGCTCAGCTTCTACCGCCACTTTTACAGGGTAAGCTGTTATGGGCTCATTCCAATAGCCGTTTCTGGTCGCGATGATCCTGCCGCCGCCTCGTAACCGCTATCGCCGGAAATGGCCCAGGCCCGCTGCGGGAGAGTCGGATACTTTACCAGTGAACCACGCAAGCACTTGCTATCAGGCAGAAAAAAAATTACCTTTATACGACAGGCGCGCAGGCGCAGACGACCTGAGCCTCCGCCAGTATGGTGGCGCCATCTACTTAATGAGCCTGCAACCGCCGCGTGCGAAGAGACGCGATTCAGACGCGATGCCATTCAGACGACGCGCGCAATGAATGCTATCATAATGTTAGATGTGCGCGACGTATTCTGGGTACCTCTTCGGTACACGTTATGGCGTTTCCTCGCAAGGTAGGAATCGCTGCTGAAGAAGCGAATCGTAGAGCTACGTGCGCGGCTACAACCAGGCATCATCCGGCTCAGCAGACTGCTGTGCCGATAGCATTACAAGCCGCAGCACGCCGTCGACGCCGGGCGGACAGTTCAGATAGTTCTCGTCAAAATCGAGGCGAAGACAGTTTGCCACGAAGACCTTGTGCGTGGTGCCGAAATTGGAGCTACTCTTGCGCCGCTCAACCAGCTTACGCTGTTACTGTGCTGCGTGTGCCGCGCAGGTCTGTGACTATTTATTCTTGTCGCATCGCAGTGGTCTGCTGCAAATGTGTGACCTTAGGTCCCCTGTATCTGCATTTGGACGTCGCTATTGGAAATGACAAATAAAACTTCAGCATACTAGAAGTTACAGCTTGAGTGATATTGTGAACAAACATTAGGAAGAACTCGGAAGCAATATTTTCTTTAACTTGGCCATTGAGCCATTCTTTTCATTAAAGTTCTCTCTCTCTCTCTTTTTTTAACTTGTTTGGAGAGTAACTATCTAATGCGGCCCTATACAAAGGCCTGGGGGCCAGAGACCACATTTTGTTAAGTTTTCACTGGTTGCCCGGATGATCTCGTTTTGTTCCCGTACCTTGCCGGCATGCTCTCGTTTTCAGTGCCCGGATAACGGCTCTGGCTTTTAGCTTAAGGTCACTTGAAGGTAGCCGTCAACGGGAGCTAAAGAGATTTCATGCTTAACGCGGTGGTTCTTTCAAACTGTGGTGGGCATCTGCACGTGCTGCAATGTTGAACCAGAAGGCGGGCACGATGTGCGCTCGCTTCACGCTTTTGAACTACGTGGTTTTGTCGGCGTTGCCGCTAGGCCTCGGCCTCTTCGCACGATGTGACAGATGCGGATCTTTGCTGAAAAAGCCCCGCACCGAATGGTACTACAGTGGCTATTGCGTGTGATATTAACGATGGCACAAATGATGAGGGTCTGCATAGCTGTATAACAATTCGTTTAAGCAAGTAAAGCAATCTAACTTGAGGTCTTAGAATACAGCTGCTTCTGCGCACCAGTCTGTGCGATGGGAACACGAATATGTCTAGATATATTTCCCCACCTGCAGTTAAAATTCTTATGCAAAGAAAAAACGTACATTGAATGTTAGTAATGTACTTCGGAAAACGTACTAAAACTAAAGAAATCAATATCTCTATGTGTAATTGTCGATGACGGCAAAGACCGCAATACATCTCCAAGCACCTCAACGCGCTGGCTTGCACGCGGGAAATAATTAAAGGGATACGGACACAAAGTTGGCGGGTGGTTTTTTGCGTTGGAACAAAAGTTGAACTGTTGAAAATGACGAACACAACAAGCTGCTTTGTAAAAAAGAATGAGAAACATCTTTTTTGTGATTTTTTGTTGCACCTTGCCTCCAAGCGGCCGCCGGCAGAAGCTGAAATTGACGTCATAACACCCACAAAGCGCGCGCGCGCGCGGTCAAGGTCGGCCACAGCCGTCGCAGTGTTTGCGTAGGTGTCGGTTCCTTGCAGCGTTTGTTTAACCCCTTTCGGAGATCTTCGCACGTGGTCCGTCTGAAACATTATCCCCGATCGGCGCTCCGCGTAGGTGGTGCGTCTTACATGCGCCTTCCCGCGGTCGTCGCTCGGTATTGACGCATTCGTCACGGCG
>NC_051160.1:71224929-71259068 GCF_013339745.2 Dermacentor silvarum | reverse complement strand
TCTTCCTTACCGGCCTAGGTGGCCAATCGGTTGCCCCTTTAGTAATTGATCATACCCAATTTAGCATTTAAACAATGTACAACACATTGCCAAAGTGCACAAAAATTAAGCAGCAACATGACACGCATGCTACCTCTCTCAACCATTGCAGCAAACAAGGATGGCTGACTTGAGACGGCTTGATACGGTCAGCATCATACATGCGTGTTCTATTTTGATTACTCTATTTATAAAAAAGTAAGCTCACGCAGGATGCACATGATAAGTCAACTATTGTAAGCTCAACTCAATTTATTTGAGTGAGATGAGCATGGACTGTGTGTAGATTATGTATTTATGTAGAGCAACCTAGCTAGTTGATTCACAACCATATTTTAGTAAAATGGCAAAAATGCATAGCAGAAAACAAACTGCTGGCCAGTACCTGTATTTCATTTGACAGCAACCAAAGATTATCAAGTGGCTTAGCTTCGCAGTGAGTTCAGTGATCTCCCGGGCTGTGAAAAGGTTGATGTAAGGGGTTTTCTGTTTCTCTTTCTTTATAAGTAGCTGATTTAACATGCACATGACAATCAAATGAAGGCTCATATGGCGGAAAACAGGCCCACACAAGAAGTGAGGAAACACTTATTGCCATTTTTTATTGTCATAACAAACCAATGAATAGTTCCTTGGGTTCAGCTTTGTGAAAAATGCGCAAGGTGTTCTGCGTAAAACTTGAAGATCGGTGTGCTCCATTGTCTATTCTTTATTCTAGCAGCCGAATGGATGGTACGCCCATAAGCACTGTGAAATACTGTACAGAAATTTGCAGTCAAGAGGCCACAGTGGCCCAGTCTCTTTACCAAACGTAAAAATGTTCCAAAAGAAAACATGCACACCGGTGAATTAGGTATGCATTCACAGTGTACTACTCAAATCTGCACAACACAAGTAACCTATCATCCCTTGCCGCATTGCTCACCATTGTACAAGATTTCTTGCAGCGCTCTGTGTGTGCAGTAAAAAACCTTTAGTAAAAAGCTGTAGTCAATCGGTACACTGAAAGCAACTCTGCGCATGGCTCAGATAATATAATGTGCCTAATATAGGCCAGCTTAGTATCAGCCGCTTCCTTTACAAGTTGTTCACTGCAACGCCTGAACTAAATCGTGTCACCAGGCGCTTTTGTATTACTGCAGACACGTTAGAACAGCTTGGCTATGCACAAATATTCCTTTACATCGTGCTTAAATTAAGGTGGTGCAGATTTCCTGTCAGAATGTGTTTTAAGCATAACTGCCTAGCATTCAAAAAGCGTTTAAATGTAAAGGCGGATGCTCAGCTTTGCTGGCGTGACACTTTACATGTATATGCAAGACCACATTGATGGACAAGAACACCACACAGATACTCGCGTTCGGACCTCCCAGTCACAATGCAGGAAGTTTTCTGAGGTTTTCTCTGTGGGTTTTTAGCTATAAACATGCGAAGCAATTTGTAAATTCAAAACTGTGAAGTAAACTGAAACAGCATGAAAATCAACATAACACTAGGTGTACACATTTTTTGTTACATAAGCTCTTTCCGGTGCATTTCAAGTATATATATATATATATATATGCCCTATTTGCAGCTGAAGAAAGAATGCATTTCGCATTTAGAGCTCAGAATGATCAGTGGAAACAAATGTTAACGTGTCAGACATGCATGTGGTAACTTGACCGATGCTCTGCACACTGACAGCTGTTTGGTGCAACTTGAGAAGCACATTTATATGGACCACTACGTACTATATCCGTTTAGCACCTGCCGTTTGATATTCTGCCCTCCGGCGCAGTAGACAAAAGTACAGACTGGAATTTTTCGTTACGTCAATATTCAAAAGGCAAGCAGGTTTTAGGCAGCCCCCCCCCCCCCCCCAAACGTCTCCATTTTCCACACATGTCACTTATTGCATGTTCTGAATGTGCATTCATCGGCGGTGGTATATCTTCTAATGTCAAAATACTGTCTTCGGCCTAGTTCTACGTGTATATTCCTAACTTACCAATCATTTGTATCTGCTCTACCTGTACGCATACCTCTATCAGTAGTGGTATCTGTGCTTTCATTAGTGCAGTAAATGTTATGAAATCTGTGAATTCGTGAAATAGGAAGTATATACAATATAAACAAGAAACCTGCAGGCTAGAGCATCATGACAAACGAGCTGAGATGGTGGAGCTATTCTACTTGTTCCCGCTTGTGGCAGCACAAGTTTTCCCAGTTATGCGGTCGCACGGTTTTGACCAATGTGCTAACGAAGGTTTGGGTCATTCACATTTCAAGGGATGAGTGACGGTTGCATACGTACATCTTCATCTTCATCATCAATGACTTAGCTACATGTTACAGGTTCAGCTTTGTGATTATTGGTGTAACTGAAGTGATGTATCATACATACTTTCCGCCGGCAATCTGATTATACAAAAGCATTCAGGAATTGGTCACGGAGCTATATCTTGCGTCAGTGGTGGCTTTCCACTTAATTGACTGTTGAAGAGGCAGATTTCACTCCATCGAAAGGCCCAAGTAAAAATGAGCCTACAACTCATGGCACCAAACGCAGTCACTATCTATGACAGACTGATGAGCAGTGGAATTCATTTCACTAGTTTACAGAGTAGTGTAGCTGAGTTCAGTATTTCAATGCTGGTATAGTAAACACAAAGCTTTATATGAGTCGTTTAGATTGCATAATCAAAAAGTCTCTCTAACAGGCAATGCCAAAGGCTAAATAAGAAGCCACTGCCTCAGGTACGGTCCGTGGTCTAAAATATGCATTCTCACATGCTGTTGATACCGTCCATAAATTGGCTTATGTGGAGATTTGATATGTTTTAACTGCACCACGTGATAAAATTTAATTAAGACCATCCAATTACCGTATGAACATCTTTCATGGAATCTAGTTGGTGCGACATGTCTTAGTACTTGAAGTTGTGCTGTTTTATTCACACACTACACCTGCACGTAAATGCAAATTACACATATAATTTGTGATTACGTGTTACTGTGTGCGTCAATTGAACAGCGGAACTAATACAATCAAGACATAAATAGGAAGAACTTTTTGTATCGTACGAATGTCCTATTAATTACGCAATGATTGCTTATCTTACACACAGCCACTCAAATGCATGCACAAGTTAAGCTGATGTGGCTAATCTAAGCTGGGCTTGGGTATCATTCCCAGTATATCGATAAAATAAAGAAGTGTCCATGTGTATGTACCTAAAATTGGTAGTTTGGCAATATCCTATCTGACTGGGTGGTAAACTTGTGTCTAAAGAAAAATGGAGCGAACTGACCAATACAGTGTAGCTAATTTAGTATAAGGCACTGACATTCTGCCGGAAGAGTCATTTGAAAATTTTGTCAGCAGTTCGTTGTAATTGGTTGGCTTCGATCACAGAACTTATACGGACATAAAAGTGAAAATGTGTGTTCAGAATAATATTATGACAGCCAATAGGCACACTTTATATTGTGAGCACAGCTGTGTTCTCAGGCTGCAATGCACTGTGGCCATGAACATGCTAAAGAATGACAAGAGTCGAGGCGCCTCTTTCCATAATCTGGCAGCGCAGCTAAAAATGGTTCATTTATTGATTTTAACCGTGCACTGTGCAAAATTAAGATAAGCGAGATGGGCACTTATAGCGTCCAACATCTTACACCCACGAATGATTGGTAACAGTACGCTTAAAGCCACATGAAAGTGCACCGAAAAAAACAACACTTAATCAACATACTTTGCAGGCATAAGTCAGCACATTATTTGGTAATGAAATTCGGCAGATTGAAAAAGAGGCTTAGAAAATAAAGCTCTTTCCAGGCAGATAATGCTGGCACTTGTGATAAACATTGTTCGCACTAAACTGAAGGCTCGGGCATAAACAGGTGACACGAAGCGCAGAATGAAATAGGGTGGATGTACTAAGTATACGTAAACTTTCGTTTATCTTATTCTGCCTGCATTAGTAACATGGCCATGGCTAGCCAGTGAGGAAGAACTCTAGGCAACACTTATTTCACGTGATTCGGCTGGCTGCTAGCAGGACCTCATATACCACCATATCTTTGTTCAGTCTTACTCGTTAATTTTTACATGCATATTGCTTCATGACCTGCTGTGATGGCTCAGTCAGCTAAGGCGTTGCGCTGTTGAGCACGAGATCGCGGGATCGAATCCCGGCCGCGGCGGTCGCATTTTGATTAAGGCGAAATGCAAAAACAATCGTGTGCTTGCACTGTAGAGCGCGTTAAGAACCCCAGAACTGGTTTTGGCACGTAAAGCCCAAGAAAGAAGAAGGCTTTGTGCCAGGAAACGTAAATTGTACTTAATCAGAAGGAGGTACCCAGTTCTTACATAAAACATATTCATCTATCATGCTACTGGTGTCTTCACAAACAGACTCTGTGCTTAGTCACGAGCAGAAACAAAGCAGTTGGGGTTTTTGGGTATGCAAGCCGCTTGCATCCAAAACAATAAAGCTATTCGTGTAATCTATAAATTCCGGCTACGCGCAACAACGTTCACCTGATAAAAATCAGGGTGGGGGGAAATTCATCACATTAGTGCTCTCAGATCATATCTCAGTCCATATCTCACGACAGCACCGTAACTCTTGACATACGTAACTATAATGAGGTTCCATAAGTTCCCCTCACCGATACAAGCACCTTCAAAAGTGCAAGAAAACTTTTGAAGCAAACGACAAATGTACGAAGCAGAAAAAATAGTGCTTTTATATCGTTGTTTCACATAAGAAAACGCGATCAACAACTCTTATGCTCAGTTCACTTCTGATCACACCCACAACGCACAAAAAAGTTCAGAGGCAATTATGATACTCCCTAATGCAAAATTTGAGCACAGCTCTATACATTTTTTAATTTCGCGATATATTGAGGCCAAGAATTTGAGGAATACATGTCACAGAGTCGGAAATTGTCGTATATCTAATCTGCGGGTCAAGCGCTTCGCTTTCATACATGACTCGTCGAAGGTTCCGGTGTAATCGCTGGTGCCGCTTGGTTTCCAGAAAGTACTACACAATTCGCGTCGCGCATACAATCAGATTACAAAGCAATCGCAAACCATGACAATTGAAAGAAGGCGAACCAGAATAACCAAGCAAACCAAACAGGAGCGAGTGAGAGCTCACGCAAGAAGACGATAGTATGAACCAAGAGGTCCGGCTGACACCACATACGAGCACGCAACGAGCTGTCGCGCGGGTCCTCATGAAACCAGTTTCCCACGCGCACGTCACTGAAGGGGACGCACTCATTGCCTGCAGTGTTCGCGGCTTGCGTCTTTCTTTCACCTTTCGCTGTTGTGCTCGTTCGCTCAGTTACGCCGCCGCCGACGCTCGCCTCAGGAACGGGCCATTAAGAGCTGCGCTCGCGAGGAGCACTTTTACGGCCTAGTACCGCTGCGACACTTACAAATGTATCACAACTTGTATCTTCAGTACACACTTCGTAACAGCAAGAACACGCCTCGGACGTCACGGCCATCATGGGGCATAGCTGCCGCCAAAGCAACTCACGCGCAGTATAGCGCACAAGGAATGGTAGCGTGAACGAGGTGATAAAAAACGCTTAACCTTGCACTCGGCCGCGCAGTGCTTGCGCGTCCCCGCATTTTCGGGAAGTGCGCGCGAACTTTTCATCTTATTACTCATGATGATGATAATGTCTTTTCGCGCGTCTCAGACTTACGGCCGTCACTGCGCGTTGCATATGGCGCAACTTGCAACACCGACACCACGTTCCAATGCCGACAACTCGTTCCAGCAGACCGGCTCCGTGAATGCGTCTCTCTCTCGCTCTCATAGCGCGCAAAGCTTCTTCACCTCGCAGAGCACTTTCGTGCGAACGCGCCAGCTGTGGACGAAGACGATGACGCTCAAACGCAATCATATGGTTTGTATAAATGAATGTTCTGCAAGCGTGGCTGTATAGCCTAGTGGCTACGACGCTCGTGTGGTGACTGGGGTACGCGGGCTCGAATCATGCCTCGGCAAGAAAGTTTGTTTTCTTTATTTATTCATGGTTTTATGATACGCACCGCGAACCAAAAATTGCGGCTGGCTTAAACAGCGTCGCTGTTAAAACTTATCGTTACTGATCGTACTATAACTTCTGAAAGCTTTAAAGGACTGGCGTTCACCACTTCGCGGAAACGAACCGCATACACAGAACACATGCAAGTCGCGTACACTGGCTGAGCCGTTCGGAAACCTCATTTCACCACGCCCTGAAAATGTTTCGTGCTCAGAACGCACGGGTATGTGGTGTATTTACCGCTTGAAGTGAACACGCAAAGCACCGCACAAGAAAGTCAACCGCTTCAAATATTTTTTCGGACGCTCGCGTAAACATAACACACTTTCTGCCCTCTGCATGTTTCTGCAGGCGGTCGCACGCACTGATGAGGCCTGGAAGGGTACACCGGCTTGCGGCCTTCGGTGACCACCTCCGCGGATGCTGGATACTTCTAGTAAAAATCACAAGGAGGAGAAAAATTTACACTTCTTGACGCCACTGTAGCTTAGGCCTCGCGTCCCCGCTTCGCTTCGCTTCGAGCAAGCGCCATGTTGGCCGAGAAGACGCCCAACGCCGTCCGCCTCGAACCAGCCAATGGGAGACGAGGAGGCATACGAATGACAAAGTGGTGAACGTTCCTCGAGACCACGTTCAAACAACCGAACAGCCATCCGCACGCGGGCGGATGCAGGCGGAGTGGACGGACGGATTGATCGTGTTTTGGCCTTAAGCCGCGAAAACAGTGCCCATGGGGGACTGTGTCCCCGATGCAAATGGCTTTCATGATACAGCAGACTTCAGCAATTCTTGCGGCTGTCAACCCGGTTAATGCGCCGTGCAGCAGTCTATCTCAGCGGACATGGTTGTCTTGGTTGCTTGACTGCTTGTTTGCTCGATCGAAATATCGACACCTCCTTCTCAACACCACTTCCTTGAGAGCGATCTCATGGGCTGCCTTAAATGCCAGTTTCATCTGTGAATTCCACTTATTCAGCTACTGTGTAAGTTTGGATGTTTGAATGCCTGTTGTTTGTTCAACTTTCCTTCAACCTATAATACATAAGAGTTGTGCTTGATTCTTCGAACATGGTCTGAGCATCGTACCGAATAAACAGACAGTGCTTCCGGGGCAGATGTTCATGGTGATATTACTAGCTGCAATTCGCATGATTATGAATTGTGTTGTAGTGCGTGCAGTGCTGGTTGTTATTCTCGTCTTGTTTTCTCCTTTTTTGCTATCTTTCCTGAGTAGCGTTTTATGCATTGGGATAGCCAGCCGATCCCATATTTCTTAACCTATTACAAGAAAACTTGGAACATTATTTACCCCTAGTTGAATTAGATCGAAGACAATGTCTTCCTGGACGAGTTGGAGGTGAAAAGGGGGCGGTGTTACTGTGCATGGCACTTTATCGATTGTCCCCGCACGTAAGGGGAATAGAAGAAGCGTTGGACTGCCAAAATGTTTTTGCTGGGCTGTCTTCGTGATTGACCGGCATTATTGTACTTCACGTACCCACGCCTACGACGCCCATTTTAGGCTGCACTTTCTTCAGAATGGACCGAGATTTTTAGACTGCGCATGCCAATTGGAACTGCCCACACCTTTAGTCTGTAAAATCGTGCAGTTTAGCCCACGAAAGAGGCTAGGAACTCACATGCCAAATACGGCAAAAAGAGGGAGGGGGGTCAGTGAGAAAGCATTCTCCTGAAAAAAAATTGTTCACACCTTCAAGATTGTTTTCGCCAGTAGAGTATAATGTTTGATGTGGCCTATACCATACACGAACACACGCAAACACTCTTAATGTCTGCATGGCCCACTGAAACCCTGCACAAAGTTTCAAAGCGTGAATGTTGCACCAAGCTCAGTGTTTACAAAGGCCACCTCCCAGCTGCACATTGTTGCAGGGGGGTGAGTTGAATTACCCCGTGGCTTTAGTAGGCGAAGCTTTAGGTTAATAACCATACGGCGAGGATTAAGCACATAAGAAGATGGCCAGACGACAATGCTATCACAGAAATCAAAGCAGACCTACTTTCGAGCTCTTAACTCTTCAACCTGGTGGTTTCATTAGGAACCACGTAATTAAAGTGCATGTTAAGTTCCCCTAAGAAATATTAAAGTGAAATATTATATTTAGAAATAGCAGATGCCGAATTCACAATGGTTTTTGTTTTGTAACTGACCTTTGCAATTTTCTCAATAACTTCACTAATGATATATAGAACATCAGGATTTGTTCGCATCACCTCTTACAAACAATTCTAACGTAAGAGATTTTTGCGAACACGGGCTCAGGATTTCATTCGCAGATTTTGAGGACCTTGCGTGCTTCAGTCAGGTTTCGTCACGTGCATAATACCGCAAGAAGTTAATTCTGATGGGCTTCCATATATACTCGCATCATTCATGCTCTGCACGAGTTCGAGCTATGAAATCATTGTTTAAATTGTTTTTTTCTTGGGTATATTTTTATTGAGTGTGAAGAAACAGCCGCGTATGAACTAGGACAGAAACCAACCCTAATGTGGAAAAGGCTGAAGTTACAAATATTTTAAGTATAATCATGCGACAAACATTCTAGTTTATAAGTGTGCAGTGTCCTGCTTCTAAGTTTTTAACGATGTTTGACCAAGGATTACTTCACTCTACGTTAGGTTATATTGTACAAAGAACATTGTTTCTGTTAATGTAAAGCTTGGTGCTTCGTGTGATTATATTTTTTATCTCTTCCTGCTTACAGCCATTACGAAGGGCCAGCAGCACTCTGTAAAATTGTAAATCGCCATCAAAGTGCCACCAAAACAATGGCAGCACGAAGCCAGAAATTCAATAACTTCGGCAATCGACTTCATATAGTATAATGTGTTCAAACAAGGAATACCTACTGCATATCTCAGATGTTTTTCCTACAATAATATTTACCCTTTCTTCAAATGCAAACTTTCTTTCCCTACTTCAGCGTTCCTATTCTGTGCTAATTTATTTTTGCTAGTTGTATTCAATAGCTTAAAACTAAAATTATTATATCAAATTAAAGTTCTGCGTCATTTACCTTATGTTTAATGCTTCTAGAATACGGAGCTTTCAAATTTCACAAAATGAGATAGGCATAACATTTTGTGTCTTCTTCCTTTTCATTGCGGGTAACTGGAGCAGAAGCTAACCGAATACACCAAAGAGTTTTTTTCACGAATTCTATACAGTGTCCGGGCGTGAACCTCAATACCCATTCGTATGAAGCGGGAAAGTTGATCCAGAGGTCAAACATCTATCGCTCGCTCTTTCAATCAGTCATTCCCTGATATGTTGTACCACAATGCTCTTGCATCGCAGCTCGAAATACGACTCGCTGGACTGCACAAGCGACGCCCTGGCGTCATGCGAGACCGTCGGGTCCAAGGATTTCATGATCGGAGTCATCGAGCAGATGTTCGGTGAAACGTTAACCCTGATCTGCGGCAGGTACACGAAGGGTTCGGAAGGCTGCAGGACCCTACCGCAGCTGCCAGAGCTTGGTGCCAAGGATCGACGGATCGGCAACCTGGTCGAGCTCCTCTTGGAAGCAGCTGGCAGCATTGGACGCAAAAGCTAGCCCCTTACACAACATGCTTCGTCCCCGTCTGATGTTTGGTGGGTGGCGGGAAGAATGCAGACTTTCAGATTGTACATCAATGGAAGTGATAGGCCAGGATATGTGCACACTTTCCCCCGAATCACCAGAAATTGCAAAGCAAAAACCTGCAGCGGTTTTTAGACCCTGCTAGATACCCTTTAAAATAAACGATCATACACGTCGATTTCGCATGTCAGAGTGGCGCCAAGGATTCAAACTTCATTCAGAAAGCTCTCTCACTCATTTATTAAAGAAAACCCCTCATGTAATGTCCCTAACGGGACCCTTGAGGTATAATAAAATAAATAAATAAAAAATTCTCATTCTGAATATGTATCGCATGTGACAGCATCCCACAAGTTGCAAGAGTACTACACTTTGATCTTAGACAAAAGTATGTCGACAGCATGTGCTTTCAAAGTTTCGCACGTCTGCGAAACTTTGCCAGACTGAACATTGATCCGACCAAAGCAGCCCTAGTCAGCAGGAACGAGAAGGACAGGCCGTGTTTTCTTTGAGTCTGCTAATGGCCATAAAACACTAGAACGATTCACTAGCGAAGATTCAAGATGACGCAGGCATCTCGTCACACCAAAGGTGCGGACCAAAATGACGATTTATGCTTGCGTGTAAGTCCTGTGTACAGAAGTAATCAAAAAGACTTCATCTCAACTTCCTGTGCTTCAGCCATTCGCAGTGTTTCATCGTATTTTGTCTCAGCGCAACATATTTCATTGGTTCATTTACTGATGAAATCACAGAATATAAACGTTTTCTATTAGTGAACGTTGTCGCAGGCGGAGAACAAGAACAGGGGTCACAGAGACATGGATGTGAGCATAGGATGAACCACGAATCGCACCTCGCCCGCCATTGTATCGTTCAGAACATTTATAGTGTGAAGCGGCCGTCAGATTTTAACGGGTAACCGTTTCAGCCACTCTATCAGACATGCACTATAGCTCACTTGCACGTGCAAGCATCACCTGTCTTCAAAAAATACAGGCACTTGCAAACTTATGGCAAACATCTGTGAAGGAACATCACTTGTAATATATATTGCAGCCAAAAAAATTATATAAATTCTTTGATAGAAATTTGCACCATACATTTAAACGCGCTAGTGCTTTTAAACAAGAAATGTATGGTACAACGATAACTATCAAATGTTAAGGTTAATATTTTCTCTTAGGACGATTTTTTGTTGGTCTCGCAAGTGCAGTTATATAACAACGAGAGAACACACCGATTTAACCAGACGACATTGTAGTAAATTAAAATTTCCGTGCTTCATATGGAGAATTTTTTGTTTTCTTTTTATGCGCGCTCGCGTCCTTGTTAAGTCTGACGGGAACGATGATACACAAAAGGAAACTTGAGTACTTATTTTGCCCCTTGCCCTCCGGGGCCCTTGTGAGAGTTACTGCGTCATTTTTTAACGTTTCCGTTGTGCCATGTTGTCTTCATGCCTATACGTTCTTCGAAAATTAATCAGCCCAAAGTAAATTTTCCAACAATCGTAGCCCTATTTCTGACAACCTGCATCACATTTCGCATGTTAAGATTGCTCACGCTGAGGTTCGTTTTGCTATAGGCATCTTTACACGTCCGTACAGTCTCAATGGTTCTGTACTTCACTGCATATATAACATTTTAGTAATATAACCGGAAAAGATTGTATTGATTTATGATTCAGTAATGAAATGTGGCCTCGTTTAGACAACAATTTAGATACTTTTTTTCAGGTGACGAATTTGTTCCGAGCCAAAAGTACTCTACTCATGGGAATTGGGGAAGTCGCTAAGTACAACCACTTTTGTTTTATTGTAATAACAACAATAGCGGCTCTAGAGGCGCGTTTGCAGTTTCACCGGCGTCACCGCCGCCGTGCTGTCATGCTATCAAGGCGCATGCGCATGTGGACAGTTTAACCTCCACAAGAGCGCAGGCTGCAAACGCGATGAAGCCAAGTGAATAAACCGTCACGCTCCCCTCCATCAACTCTGCCGGAGCCAGGGTTCTGGTTCTGGTTTCTTTTCGGTAGTTCGGGAGTTAGTTCGGTTAGCTACCGAGCGTAGTTCGGTGGCCTGAAGCAATGTTCTAACTACCGCTGCATGCATACGCGCGTTGTGCGCGGTTACGTTAGCGTTCCGCTGAGCTGTTGTGTGCAAACGACACCGTCGTGCGTACACTGGTTGGTCCGAGCGGAATGGACAGTGAACGTCAAGCTAACTCTATGTAATTCTTTCTTTGGGCGCCGACAAACACCGACACCTTTTCTTCGGTCTCATGTCATGCGTAATCGAGGTGCGATGCCTATACAAGGCCGCTGGCGGTGCCGCTGCACGCCTGCATTATGGGACGACTTCCGTGCAAAGCTAATTCTTGCTGTCGCTTTCATTGCTTCGTGTTTGGAGGGAACTGCCAATTCTTATGTAAGTTGTAAAGTAATACTATAAAGATGTAAGAAAAACAATCTAAATACTACTCTAACAAAATAGAACTCTCACGCAAATACGCACCGCCATCGTTGGTGTTAACGAGCGCTCTTGATCGATCGTAGGAAAACGTCAAGGGTAAACAACCGTTCCAGAAAACAAAATATGTTTCACGCACACTTCGTTATTACCCTTAAATTGTGGCAGCTTGGCCTTTCATGCTGGCAATATCAACACAACTAGGCGAATCAATGATGGAATTGTTCATTTGCTAAACCAACGAAAAGCTTTGTTAACACTTCCTCCTAGCCACTTCGTAACGACCATCTTTACTTGACGGTGCAATTCAGCTCACTTCAATCATAATACCGAACAACGCCTGTGCTGTAAAAACCCGCGTATGATATGGACCCGCATACCAAAACGTTGTCATATTTAGGGGCAGCACGCCTTTGAAACAAGTTTATTGGCGTATAACACCAGTGAGCAAAGTTTAAAAAGAAAGCGAACTACAATACAAACAAAAGAACTAAGACCAGAGTGGTGACAACATGAGCACTGAAAAGCACTCAGCGAGAGCAATTATCTTTTTCGTCGTTGGAGTCCGTTCTCAGAATTGAATCGAATTTTGAATTAAATTGCCTTTATTTTCCGTGAAAGCATCTTTAGATTTGAAGTGAAGGCTGGGACTGGAGGCGCAAAGTGCTTTACAGAATTCCTTGAACCAGTAAACAGGTCCCTGTCCCCATATATGTGATCATGCAGATTCTGAAGCAGCGGATGAAGTCCGCTTGGTCAAAACGACCCAAGAGCTACCGCTTTTGCTCTCGATAGAAAATCGGATGATGACAGTGGCTATAAAGAAACCGGAACAGGAGATTTCGGCTAAAAATTGCTTGGTTTCACATATAATACTAGGCGCAACTTTGACATGCTAGAATCTGGAAGAAATAACTCTTAAATAAGCTGGCTTTTAGGGTATATTTTGCCCCAACTGCCGCGTTGCAGCCAATCCAGTGACTGCGCCCTGAGATGAAAAAACGGAGTGCGGGATGTCATGTAATGCGTAGCGTTAATAGACACTCCTCTATTACAGTTGCAGCGTGTGTGCCAAGGGAAAGCAAGCGCAGTCGAGCACGGCTGAGAATTGGGGGGTGTGACCAAATTAGGAAATGTGCGCGCTTCGGACGCTATCATTTGGTGCAAGACAGGGGTATAACGGAGGTTTCTTGAAGGGAACTTCGTCTTGAAGTGCACGTAAATATACTGATTATTATTATTATTATTATTATTATTATTATTATTATTATTATTATTATGTAAACAAAAGGTAATTAAGAAGCAGTAAACAATGGAGCGGGAAATCATAGGCGTAACGTTCAAAGAGGACGACAACAGCATAGATTACGGAGTAATTTATTTCATTGCACATCTGAAATAAAAAAAGTGTTCCCTTCATTTGACTATCGGCCTGACACAAAGACAATACACTTTGTAACACGCTACTTCACATACTTAGGCGTGTCTGCGACGCAATAGGTTCGCGCTATGCCAGTGTGGCTCGGTTTAATCATCTGTGCCCGAATTCCAACACCCTCCTTGGCGACATTTCATGTCTGTAGCAGTGAAAATTCAAGGAATTCACAAGAGATGCTCTACTCATAATTCAAATGCAATATACCAAGCACTTCATCAAATCAGCCTTCAGCATTATTTCTTGAAATTTCTTTTCAGTGATGGCTCAGGTACAGAGGAAGGTTCGAGTGCTGTATATCAAGTACACCTAAGCCTTATTTCAGCAAAAGCAGCTCGATTATATCACGAGGAGTCATCTACCACTGTTCACTTCTCCTGTTTAAGGGGTATTCACACGAAGGGCCAAACTTCGTGAACGAGCATGACGTGGCTGAGGCGCAGTTAATTGCGCCGCTAGCAGCTTATCTCTATCGTCATTGTGGGCGTTGTGATTGGGTGGCACTGAGCCACATTGTGCCCGTCCGTGGATTTTGGTTCATCATGCCCACCCCATTACTGTAGATGGCCAGATACATATAGGAAAATGCTTGCAGGCGTCGATGTGCAATGTACACAGCCTCGAGGACTGCCTTGGACATTTTTACTTTGGTAGTACTTTGCTCTATTTTGAAGTTTCAAAAACATTTGCTCTTGTAATTTTGGCCCCTATTCAATGTGTGTTTTCAATGTATTCATGGCCTAGTCTATATTGAAGTAAATCTGATGGCGGACAGGATGACCACTGCGGTAAATAACTCAAGCATCTTGACCACCCGAGAATATAACATAGAGAATGACAAGCCACTTTTATGTAAACTGCGACAAAAAGTTAGTGAAGTCGCATGGCTTAATACCAGGCAGGCTTATCACTGATATACTCAATAAAACCTATTTTTTCCCGCTTTAGTTAGTTAAATGAGATAATTAGTGACTTAAGATTTAGTTAACGACACAACAGCGAATCCCACTCGTGGAAAGGACGCTAGCGAGGAGCGTAGGAGCCTGAGGCAGGGCAAGCAAAAATTATATAACCAAACAAAGTTCAACAGATGCCCAAATTGAAGTCATGTCTGAAAGAGTGACAATTTTTTAACAATGGTACGGCAGCCTGTGATGCGGCTCAGGTCGGGCAGGCTGAAATCGCAGCGCGAAGGGCTAGCGCAGACGACTCCAAAAACAGGCTAAGAAGTTACTGTTCTTTGGCTTTCAAGATCAACCGGCTGAGACTTGGATCCAGAAGGAGCTGGTAACTATTGCGTTTTGTTCTTCCCATTTCGGAATTTCAATTGACCCTGTGAACATTGATTGTGCATATAGGCTTGATACATTCCAACCAGCAACCGCGCCGTGATAGCCCATGTTTGTCGGCTTTAAGGAAAAGGAATCTTTTTTTTTGTTATTTCTTTAAGTGGTCAGTATCATTCAGACTGCGTATTATGTACTACGAACAATGTGCTTGGATCAGTACCGCTTCTATGTCTCACTTGGTGCAGACAGAATGTTGCAATTGTTGTTGTAACCGCCCTACTGCAATGCCCTCGGGCGAAATGTGGGTAACGCATAAATAAATAAATAAATAAATAAATAAATAAATAAATAAATAAATAAATAAATAAATAAATAAATAAATAAATAAATAAATACATTCAGTGCCATTCCACTCTGTGAAGGTGAATGACCAGCGAAGCTGTATATGTGGGGATTGACCATTGCTCCGGTGAAACGTTCGAAGTTTGCGGGATCGGGGTCACATGGGCGGTTAGGATTTCTTTCCGCCTCGAGGTCCTAGCGGGCAGCACGCTTAAGCTTGGCTTCCATGGCCGGCTCATCGTCGGTGGTCTCCTCCTGCCGCCGCCGCGCCTATTCTTTTTCAGTTCACGCCGTCATTCTTGGTAGGCATGCTGTTCTTCTTCAAACCATACAACGCGCGGCCTACCCATTTCACAGTCAGAGCCGAACTGATGAAAGGAGCTTACGTATAGCATGACGTCAGGAGACAGCAGACACTCAAGTTGGTAGGCACTAGTTTGAATACGCGGGATGGCGTACACGTGTATGGTTCGAACATAAACATGGCCGACTCGCGTCAAAGTGTAGTATCTGTTCTTATCAGCTTAATATCTGATACGGGTTGTATTTGGACCCAAGATAATCATCACCAGCCTATATTTATGTCTACTGCAGGACGAAGGCCTCTCCCTGTGATTTCCAATTACCCCTCTCTTGCTCTAGCTGATTCCAACTTGCGCCTGCGAATTTCCTAACTTCATCACCCCATGCACCTAGTTTTCTGCCGTCCTCAACTGCGCTTTCCTTCTCTTGGTATCCATTCTGTAACACCAATGGCCCACCGGTTATCCATCCTACGCATTACATGGCCTGCCCAGCTCCATTTTTTCCGCTTAATGTCAACTACAATATCCACACACTCTCTTCTTGTCTCTTAACGTTACTCCTAAGATTTTTCGTTCCATCGCTCTTTGTGTGGTCCTTAACTTGTTCTCGAGCTTCTTTGTTAACCTCCAAGTTTCTGCCCCATATGTTAGCACCCATAGAATGCAATGACTGTACAATTTTCTTTTCAATGACAGCGGTAAGCTCCGATTTGGTAATTCCTGCCGTATGCACTCCAACCCAATTTTATTCTTTTATAAATTTATTTATCATGATCAGGGTCCCCTGTGAGTAACTGGCCTAGATAAACGCATTCCTTTACAGACTCTAGAGGCTGACCGGCAATCATTAACTCTTGTTCCTTTTCCCGGCTATTGAACAACATCTTTGTCTTCTGCATATTAATCTTAATTCCTCCCCACTCCTACACTTTCTCGGTTAAGGTCCTCAGTCATTTGGTGTAATTCGTCCCCATTGTTGCGAATAAACTATAACCTATTTAATATTCAGATATTATTATTAATAATAAGATATTAAACTTCTTTTTGCAAGTCGGCGGAGTGCTTGAAGCCTGTTTCACCTGTGCCGCTGGTCGGCCCGGTATTGCACTATCTTCGGGATCGGCCCACGCTAATGTTCTACGGACATGAATACGCTGGTAACTAGCTATATACAACTTCGCTGTAATAAAAAAAAATCCCCGCATATCCACGAAGTGAATGATGAAGAGTGGGCGAAGCACCGGGGGATCATTCAGGTAAACCACAGCTACGGACGAGAGAGAAAAAGAGCGCGCGTCGGGAACGAACGTCCTTGTGCAATGCAGCGCCCCTAGCTACGGACGAGAGAGAAAAACGGGGGCAGCGTTCTCCGGAAGCCGGAAGCTGGCTTCCGGGACCGGAAGCGGAACCGGAAGTAGAACCGGAAGCGGAAACAGAAGCGGAAGTCGGCTTCCAGTTCCGGCTTCCGGAAGCCGGAGCTTGGCGTACATATACTCTACATATACATATATAAATATATACGTATACATACATACATAGCGGTCTCCATGCCGACGAATTTATTTCATTACTTTCTGACAAACATCGCTCTCTAGTTCATTTCAATGCACGTAGTTTGCGAAAAAATCACGATAACATTAGTGATTTCATTCACTCTACGAGACACCCTTTTTTCATTTATATGTATATCAGAAACCTGGCTTTCGGATGACGATGCTGATCTATATGGTTTTACGTCGTACAAATCTGAGTACTGTCACCGTGCGTCTGACGCCCATGGTGGCTCAGCCATTTTCATTTCTCCTGGCATTAACTATAGTCGCAGAACGGATCTCTCCATTGCCATTCCATATTGTGAATCGGTTTGGATAGAAATTCAGCAGCCTCATTTTACACATAATCAAAAAAATTTAATACTTGCTAGCATCTATCGTTCACCTTCTTCCTCACTTACTCAGTTCTTATCGGCTCTTGAGACCATGCTAAACAATCTATCATTAGAGAACAAAAACATATTGTTGGTAGGCGACATCAACATTAACTTATTAGATTCTCAATCGAATAGTACCATTGCTTATAATGATTGTCTTCTAGGGTATGGGTTAATGTGCCTCATTGACTCGCACACTATAGATCCAACACACGTGGCACTAACACTCTTTTAGATCATGCTTTTTCTAACTTTAGTCCTCAAGTGTCCGGAGTAGTTGATGTCGACATTACCGATCATTATCCCATCTTCATCACATTTGATAGCCCTGTAGCTCGAATCAACACAGCTTTTACTGCAACGCGCTTTGACCAAGAAAGTTTCTTCCGTGCTATTTCAAACTGTGACTGGTCCAAAGTTAGCTCACAAAATGATCCAGAATCAGCAGTCGATACATTTTCCTCTGTATTCTCAGAAGCTGTTTCTTCTAGCACTCATACCATTGCTTATAACAAGAGGTACCAAAAGCCTCAAAACCCTTGGATGACCTCTGCCTTATTAACGAGTCTCAGAAAAAAGGATAATCTTTATAGGAAAGTGAAGAAACAACCCTTTAATAATGCCTTGGCACTTCGCTATAAAGGTTATTGTAACATTCTTAACTCTTTGGTAAAACTCGCCAAGAAACGCTATTATAATGAAGAATTTATAAAGAATAAAAATAATCCTAAAAGGCAGTGGAAACTGTTTAATGAATTCTTAAATTCACCTGCAATCAACCCGCCCATAACGAAAATCACTCACCATAACGCTACTTATTGTAACTCTGACGACATTGCTAATGCGTTTTCTGAGTATTTCTGTTTGCCATCCAGCTGTTCAAACAATGTTCCTTCACCTAATTTGCCGCGCTTACCTCACTCATTTTTCCTCTTTCCCTCTTCCTCTGACGAAATAGTATCAGCTATTCGCAATCTTAAAAATACTTCTCCCGGTCTGGACAACATTTGTGCACATCATTTAAAGATGTTTGCTCATTTCATTTCTCAGCCCTTAACCCATATAATCAATCTCATTTTTTCTAAAGGTTCTTTTCCTGACTCATTAAAACGTGCTAAGGTCATACCAATTTTTAAGAAAGGTGATAAAGATGCTATCAAAAATTATAGGCCTACATCTATTCTTCCATCATTAAGTAAACTAATTGAACATCTGTTCGTAAAGCGTCTTAATGCTTACCTTTTGAAATTTAATGTTATAAAGCCTTCCCAATTTGGTTTTCGTCATGGAAGCTCCACTAACCATGCTCTGCTTTCTTTGACTGACTTCATCAAACATCCCATTGATAGTGGTAACTTTTCGGGTTCAGTATTTATGGACTTAACCAAAGCCTTCGACACGCTCAATCACTGCATTCTTTTTAATAAGCTAGATTCCTATGGTATTACTGGACCGCCTTTAAACTTTCTGAAGAGTTACCTATTTAACCGACAAAGCGTGGTCTTTACTGGTGGCTCTTACTGTAACACTAAGATTACTAATCAAGGAGTTCCGCAGGGGTCCATTCTTGGTCCTCTCCTATTTATTATTTATATAAATGATCTCCCTGATGTCATAAGTTCTGCACATTGCGTGTTGTATGCTGACGACACCACAGTATCATGTAAGGCCAAAACAGTTCCATCTTTAATATCAAAACTAAACTCTGTACTCAACAATGTAGTTTCATGGTGTAACAACAATGACCTAACTATAAACCCCTCTAAAACTCAGTTTGAGATTTTCAGATCTCCTCAAAAGCATTTATTAACTTCTGCTGCTCTAACAATGGGTCCTAATACTATCTATGCTTGTGATTCTGTTTCTTTTCTCGGAGTACGTTTAGACATAACTCTTAATTTTGGTCTACATTTGTCAGACATTAAGAAAAAGACTGCTTTTGGTATTCGGGCATTAATTAAAGCTAGGCCATATTTCTCCACTAATGCATTATTATCGCTCTACTTCTCATTTGTTCATAGTCACTTTAACTATGGTATAACTACCTGGGCAAACACATATCATTCGTACATCTCATCGGTGCAACACATACAGAACCAAGCCATCCGCATTATCACTTTCAGCCCTCGTCGTTCTAACGCTATTTCAATGCTTAGACAATATAATATTTTATGTATTAGTAAGTTATTTGAATTTCATTGTACTTGTTTGTTTTTTTAATATTATTAACCGTCGGCTGCCTTTTGATCTCATCAACTATGACTTACTAAAAAACACTAACCGCACTCGCTTCGCATTAGAAGGAAGTTTATTACTTCCCCGAGTTCGCACTAGTTACGGCATAAAATCGTTGTCATTCACAGCCATTTCATTATGGAACTCTATTCCACTCAATATAAAGTCTTTAACTGGCCTTTACACGTTCAAAAAGCTTTAAAATTACACCTTCTATCGTCATAATCATTCTATGTTGTCCTTTTTGAATTGTGATGTAGCGATTGTATTATTTAGTTGTATTTATCACTATGTTTTATCGTTTTGTTGTTTTGCTATAGCTTCTGTATAATATTATTCTATTTATACTACATTCTCTTGCCATTTGCCTTTGCATTTTTTTACACGCTTCCTTCATCGTGGGTCCCCCTACAGTCTTCGGACTATGGGACCCTAGTCTGTAAAACGTCTCCTTCATTTTATGTATCGCTATTTTGCTAATAATAATAATAAACTTCAAACTTCAAACTTCAACCAGAGCTACGGACTACGAGGGACAAGGCTCTGCCCTAAGGTGCTTCGCCCCTAATAAATATCAGTTTGGGCGTCACAACAATGTGCTCCAGTGGGTGAAATTGGAGACCCGCCGCCCTCCACAACTGTCCCGACGCAAAAGGCAGGCGAATTTCGCGTTTATACATTGGCAAAAAAAAGGAGCACTGAAGCAAAAATTGACGGTACAATGTTTCCTGCCTGACACCACCCCCAGAAAAAAAAAATCACAGCATATCCACGGGGTGAATGATGATGAGTGGGCGAAGCTCCGGAGGGAATCATCGGATCTCCCGCTTAAGGGGACGCTAGCACAAACGCGTTAGAGACGTGCAGTACTCTCTAGTAAGGGGGAGCGGCCACAGCGTCTTACGCAGCCATTTACACATGCCGGAACGTGCACCGCGTTAGCCGACGCCATCACATGACTGCTGAGAGAGTATACCCCCCGTATTCATAAACGCTCCTCGACTTGAACTTGACTTGCCACCGCCTTGGGCAGCGCGTTCGAAACGCGTTGAAGGTAAGGCGGAGAGGCCACAGCGTCTTACACCAGCTTCTTACACGGGCCGTAACGCGCTAGCACAAACGCGTTAGAAACGCGCTAGAAACGCGGCCTTTCGTTAATGTTGGGTGTTTATTGCCATCGTGGTGGTTGTGTCTATGTGTGCTTCGTGGCGTAGTGGGCTAACGCCGCGCGCTCGGAAGCGAGGGGTCCCTGGTTCGATTCCGCGCTACGGACACAACTTCGGAATTTTTTTTCTCATTTTTCTCAGACTGGTTACACACTACTACTACGACGAGGGACGAACGGGTGCCGCCTTAAGGAGCTTCGCCCCTAAAAAAGCCGCTTGAATCCGCCTACGCTTGACCTGGGACAGAACGCAAACAGTGAAGAACCATGGCGGGTACCAAGAACGAAAACCCGCGCTCATCATCAACGCTCATCAAACGAGAACCCTTAAGCGTGACACGGGACAGTGCTCGTGCCGTGTTCTCTATTGTCCGTGTTTTTGGCGCTGTTTTAAATATGAATGAAACAACTTTATTTTTAACTCTCGTTAAAATACGCCATGTACCAGCAAAATCTATTTGCGACTCCGGATCACTGCGCCGGATTCACTTCGGTTTGTTCCCTGAGTTCCAAGTGGACGCATGGTGCACCCGAGGCGATCGTGCAACAGCCGCTCCGTCCGCTTTTATGACGCCTGTGCTCCATTTAGGCGCGTCCCGTGTTACAGAGATTGAATGTATGAATGAAAAGGCAAGGGAGCGGGAAGGGTGGGTCCCTAGTCCAGGAATCCAGTGGCCGTTGCCGTACGCTCAGCCTGGTCTAAGGGACCCTTCTGGATCTCCAAGTCAGCTCGAGCGAGGACGGCCTCCCAAAGCTCCCTGAGTGAGGTGATACCAGAAATTGCTGCGTGTGTGTGTGGTGTGCATGAAAGGCGTTGTGCGTTCAAGCTTGACGATGCGCTGGAGCCCGCGTCTCATGTGGCGTTTCTCTTGTTTCAAAATGTTGGTCTCGCATTCCTCTCCTTTGTTGCCGCCATGCATAGATTGAGAGTGGGTACATTCGATTGCGTTAGCCCAACACCATCTAGACAAGGTGGTTTGCCTCATAGTGAGTCAACGCAAACAATGGCTGCTTTATATTTTGCTATCTCAGAACAAAGGTGTGGTTCTCCTCCAGGAGGCCACACTTTCTTCGGAGCACCATATCCAAGAGGCCACTCGGTTCTTCGGTTGCCACTATCACACATTTTCACACATTATCACATATTTTCAGCATAGGGTAGCCGCAGCTCTGTTTTGCGAAAAGGTCTTTTAATGCATGCCAAGAATGGGAAAAAGATCGAGGTATAGTGTATCCACATATTCTACTAATGAATCCGCTGATCATAAAGAAAATTTTTTGTTAGATTGCGACAATTCATTGACAAAGTTTTCACTTCTCCGCTTGGCGGCGATTTTAACTGCGTCCTTTCAAATAAGGACTGTTCAAAACTTCCTAAGGGTAGAGCTTCAAAATTTGTTTTCTGATTATGATCTTCTGGATGTCACAAAGTTTGTTACTTTTCCAGCTCCTGGATACACGCATTGGCAGGGAGAACGTCATGTTAGGATTGATCGTCTATACGTTTCTCCTGACCTCCAAGCAAAGGGAGGTTTGTGCGACGTTATATCTGTTGCGTTCGATGACCATGGTCTTATTGTAGCAGTTCTAAGTGGCAGTGGAAGGAAATCAAGTTGATCCAGCGGATGGGAAACTTGGAGATTGAATGACACTCTTCTTGAACACTTCACAGTTATTGCTGAAATAGAGAATACACTGGACGCTAGGAGAGGAGCTAAATTAACGGTTGTTGAATAGGAAGAATTAAAGGAAAGGCTGAAGCTGCTCTTCTTACGAAAAGGACAAGAAAAAGCAAGGGTGAAGAAATTAGAACGTAAAAGATTACCACCAAGTCTCTTTGCAACCTGATAAGCGAAAAAAAAAAACTTAAGCACTGGAGTTTATACACCAAATTGCAATAGGTGTAAATCTGAACTACTACGGATAATGGAGTCGATTATCGCAGAAGTGTAATTCGGAGACTAGCTAAACCTCTAGAGAAGAGGAGGAACCTGCTAAAATATTGAATTCTAAAGAGCGTGCTCAAGCTAACAGTAACCTCATCGAATTTAAGGGACAATGGGAACACACTTATTAAAAAGAAAGATATAGAACCTGTACTGAAGAATGGCCACGCTGAACATCTCAAAGAAAAATCTGTACAGACGTAGAGAAGTGGACCAGCTTGTCAATTTCCTGCCTTCATTGCCGCGGACACAATTGAAATTATAGATGGGGAAATTACCCCTGAAGAATTTCCTCACGCCATTTTCAGCTTCAATCTGCCAAATCTCCTGGATTGGATGGCTTCGGGGCTGCTTTCTACAAAATATTTTGTTGCAGACTATCTTCTATTCGTTGTGATGTATTCCGACACATGCTAAGAAGAGGGCCATTGCCTCCATCTATGAGACAAGCCCTAATGGCTTTAATCGCCCCCCCCCCCCCAAAAAAAAAAAAAACAATCTGAGCCCTTCCACTATGTGACGATGGTAGACCAGGTAAGCCGTTGGTTTTGTTTAATTATATATTTTTAATTTGGTGATTATGTTAAATGGTTGAAAAGACACAACACATAACTTCGTTGCGTCGCCGCATGCCTTATGCTGTGTGTACGAATGAAAGCGAGTTTAGGCGACTAGATTCACACCACCATAAATTAAAATATCGTATTTTGCGTGCCAAAACCACAATCTGATTATGAGGCACGCCATTGTGGGGGACTCCGGAATAACTTGGACCACCTGGGGTTCTTTCACATGCACTTAAATCTAAGTACATGGGTGCTTTCGTATTCTCTCCGATTTCTGGTTAACATCCCTGCCTTCTCTTTCTCTCCTCCTCCTCCTCCTCCTCTCCCATCGAAATGCAGACTCCGTTGCCGCGATTTGATCCCGCAACCTCATGCTTAGCAGCTCAACACGACAATCACTAAGCAACCACGGCCAGTCCATTTCAGGAATATCTAATCAACCCCGGTCAACTGTGGCGTTTGACTAAAGGTTGTGTGCTACATGTGTTCTTGCTTCATTTATGACGTATCCGCATAGTACCAAATAATTTAAGGCTGGGCAAATTGTCAGCACAGGGTCTTCCGGCACCAGCAAGAGCAGTTACGTTTCGCGAACAGCTGGATAAAAGTACTTAGAACTACTAACCATTCAGAACTAGGCACTCGACGTCGTCAGACATATTTGAAAGAGACTGCAGAAGACGCTTTCTCTGATGATTTTTGAATGGCTCTCCCTCGGAAAAGTCTGACAGTGGCAGAACAAGAGAAAAACAAGCGGCCTGAAACCACGGACACGTTGTAATCTGTAAATAAAGAGACGTACATATTATAGGTGCCGTGCGTCGTGTTTCAATGCACCATTCTCCGAAACGAAGTAAGCTTCGCTTTCATGGTCATAGATTTGGGATATACCCTCCCTAATTTTTTCCACTTAGAATTTTATTTTCCTGAAACAGCGGTTCACATCAGCAGTCGTTGTAGTGCGCCAACAAGTTTGTCAATTCATTCACTTTCGGTAATGCTTAATTCTCTCTCGCCTTGTAAGTAAGAAAGAGCAACGTTGCAAATAAAACTAATTTTCCTACAGGGTTACACAACAACTGGGGCAAGCGCCACAACGAATAACTTGCTGCTTTCGCTTGTCTCTATGGCAAATCCTTTACTTGGCAAACACCTGTGTTGCCAAATCTCCGGCAGACAACACGCAGCGGTGCCAGCTCTGGCAGCGCCCCTTCACGAAGGTACGAATTCAATGATGAGCTTGTCACCATCAGCCACCCGAAACACGTGTGCTCGACGCAACAGCACGGCAATCCGATGACGAAACCCGAAACCAATTATGTATGCGAGTCCAAAGTTCGAACATTGTGTCGAGCTTGCCCACTAACTTATTCGAGACGAGTTGCTGTACTCTTTCGCAGTAAACACGTGCCATCACCAAACACACATTGCCTCTTAGCAGGCGTACGCACCTTTCAACCCACGCGAGGCATAAACCAGTTTCACAATGGACTTCCCTCGCCCATCTCATTTTTAGCTTCGTTTTCTTTTTCATCAATCAGAATGGCCATGACCGCCGCATACGCGTTCCGCAATACAACAGAATGGGCGAAGGAGACGCAGACCTTTCCGCACCACCGCGGCCTTCGATCGTTTTGAGGTTAATTCCACACCACTCTCTTATTTTATCGTTTCTTTCCTTGATGACGACTGCACATTTAATACCCCCCTGCATGTGTGACTACCGTTCAGTTTGAGTTGGACACTAGGCGAGATCGCGCGTGCACTCGTGATGGCGGCCAGTCTTCCTTTCGGACTGCTCGTTCTGGTCACTGTACCACTGCTTGGTGAGTTGAGCTCTGTTCTATGATGACGATTGTGCTCTTCCACTTATTCACAGCGCGTAACTGTTAGTGCCGTATCATACAGCCAAACACTACTTCATTGAAAACTTTCGTTAACAAGGTACTGTACGTTATATTGAAGACGGAACCATCAATGTCAATGTAGAATACCACTGTTCGTATTCAGTTTCACGGTCTTTTCCTCCCTCATCTGTCAAGGAATCTTACTGTGCTAAATATAATGAACTGTTACTTTTTGGGTGTCAAGGAGTCAATCTGAGCTGAAAAGTGCATGCCCCGAAAATTTTCTTTTGACAAGATGGACGTCAATGTAAAGGCTAAACCCAAGGAAGGTTTTCTGCTATGGTTCGCTGGTTCCCGTGCTTGCGCGAGCGAATTGTTCGTATGTATAAATCGACGAAGGTAGAAAATAGGCGGCCCAAGCAGCTTTAAAACAAAGTGACCCTCCAACACGTTTTTTCGATTGCGCTCGCTGAACACGTGATTAACAGCTAGGGCTGGGGACGGGAAAAACGCTCGTGCAATTGCGTGAGAAAAACAAAACCTCAAAGGATGATTACGAGCATGTAATGCGAATGTTTAAGCATTAGCTGATGTGTAGGCTAGGCACTTATGCTCCAAATTTCGAGCTCGCCAAATCACTTGGGGGCCTGAAGGGTCCACTTCTTCCATTACATTTCAACTTAAAGGATGTTTTACAGCGTTATAGCTTAAACTACTACGGTCTTCTCTGATTCTCGAGGACGCGCCGGCTTTCTGGTGCAGCCGAAGGCACCATCACGTGTCGACGGCATGATAACGCTTCGACAATTCTGAAATGATCGAGACCGTATAATAAAGACAGGGTGACGACGACCGCATGATGATAATGGGATTTCAGTGATTCTATAACGACCGTATGAAGACGATGGCGTGATGCCGACGGTCTGAGGACGAGGACAGATACACATTGGCATGACGACCATACCCAGAAGTCATCGCCTGTTTCAGCTCCCACAGAAATGAATTGGTGTAGTGTTGGAATTGCAGCAGGTTTGTATAAGTTAATTTTCATTTTTTTTTATTGGCACACGGGTTTCTCCTGCAGAGTGAAAACATTGTGCTCTAGGATCGTTATTTGAGGATAGGCGACGTATGCGGATGGAGCAGCACGAGTCAAATTAGGACAAGGCTATTCCTTTGAGACATCGGCCTATTTAGCGCAAGGCCTTCGGCGCAAGGGACATTGAAAACGCATCGAAGCAGCACCCTCACTCCTTGGTGAGTCACCTACAACTATCTGCTGTAATGGATTCCTCGCTGTGCAGAGGCCTATACTTACCCTGTCTGCCGGCTCCATCCTTTCTGCAATCAGGTTCACGGTGAATAAAATGCTTCGTCCTTCATTATCAATACATTTCCACGCTGTGTATAACGACGACGGGATTGAATGGCTGCAGTCTGCTTTTAGTACTCTGGGAGAAACTTCAACATAGAAGGAGGTTACTCAGCCATCGTCTCGTGTGGTGGATTGATTGGAACCAATATTATAAAAGCGTCGTGATCCCCTAGTTTTCCACAAATAGTTCTTGGCATTAGTGAAGGCGGACAAACTTCATGATAAAAAGCACTTACGCTCAGATATTGTGCAGAAATGTAAAACAAGAATTTGGGCTACTTGACACACGGCGTCCTGTGTGTCTCATTTTGCAGTAGTCTTTGTCTACAATGCGCTTCAATTAATTTACCTACATTTTTTGCAAAAATGTAAATGTCTGAAGAGTATTAAAGGACATTTACCATATGGATCAGCTTATTTTACCGGAACTCGCTTTGTTGAAGGACCAGATATACGAGGTCTGTTAGAAAAGTATCCGACCTTTGGATGAAGAAAAAAAAACAGGCATAACTGGAGTGTTGGAAACCTAATCACCCTCAAATTAGTCTCCTTGGGACTCCACACACTTCTCCCGACGGTGCTGACATTGTTGGAAGCATTCCGAGAAGGCCTCTTTCGGAATGGAGTTTAGCTCAGCTGTCGTTGCAGCCATAATGCCCTATCTTGTCTGAAATCGCACTCCTTTCAATGACCTCTAGATTTTGGGAAACAGCTAGAAGGCGCAGGGGGCCATATCAGGAGAGTAAGGAGCCTGTTGAACTACAGGCGTCTGGTTTTTCGCCGAAAAAGTCTGAATCAAGTGCGACGAATATGCAGGAGCATTCTCGTGATGGATGCGCCAATTTCCTGTGGACCTCTTCATGGCCAAATCTTCGGTCATAATGGAATATGCCGAAAAAATGCTGCTGCCCACCTTTCCCACAATTTTTCGGTTAGTCACACGACGGTCCCGCATCACCGCAGCGTTCACTTCGGCAATGACCTGGTCATTTCGACATGTTGATGGCCGACCGGAGCATGGATCGCTCTCCACCGATGTGCGGCCGTCTTTAAACCGGTCGTACCACTCCTTAATCTGTGTGCTGCTCATAGCATCGTCACCGAAAGCCGTCTGAATCTTCCGAATGGTTTACACTTGGCTGTCACCCAGTTTCTGGCAAAATTTGATGCAGTAGCGCTGCTCCAGTTGCTGGGCCATTTTCCTTGCAATAAAAAAACCGATGAGAGCACTGCACACTACCTCATTCAAACGCTGCGTCCCAGCGACTGACGCTATTGGCAGGCAGAAAAAAAATACGCGCATGCGCACGAAGGTTCAAGGTCGGCTGATGCAAGCGCGCTTGTTTCATATCCATCAGGTGCTCGCAAAAAAAGTCGGATACTTTTCTAACAGACCTCGTAGTATAAATAGGATAAACATGCGAATTGCTGGGAAATATCTCCTGTGACACTACCGAGATGACATAATTTATTGCACATACTTGCTATGGAATGTATACAGCATGGTGTCACCTTAGCATCATTCTTAGGTAACGTCTGTAAACGTCCAGTACAACGTTTGCCGTACACCGTTTTGTAACACATTGTAACAAATGATGTGCAATATGCCACAATGTGTCACAAAAAATTGCTGCATCATGCGTACGTTCATCTTGATTTTCTGGATATAATGCCATATAGCGACAGTCTTTCACGGTCCTTTAACCATGGCTCATTGTCTTCTCTACCGTTTCCGAATTTCTGAAGTTACTGCCCAAACACGGCTCATTCTGTACGCCCCCAAGGCGACAACATCAGCGAGCAGAGACAAAACCACCGGTGCGTCTTAAACCTAACTTGTACAGATGGCTTCGGACGTCTCCGTGCAGAAAAATCGTCTTAATAACAAGACCACTTGTTGGCATGCTGTCTGCGAAGCCTGGTTCTCGTTGTCTGACTTAGAAACTTTTATACCGCGCCACTCAAACTACTCCATCGGAACACCGCTACCATGCATCCGTTCATTGGGTCGGTCGAAAGGAGAATCATGGAAGCACTCATGTAACAAATATATAGCCATATGTGCTACCCCTACATTTCTGAGGGCGATCGGCTCTGTTCTCTATGAAATTGTGCAATGAAACGACAAACGGTACCTAATTATCAACACCGCAACAAATATGCGCCTTCTATTCATTCACTAAAATCACTAAAATGCATTCACTCAAGTGAAGCTTGCTCCGTGTTTCTCACCGGGGTTTGGCGTGCCTGTTCGATTGGCTCTTTGGTGAGTAGAGCGGGCCGTTCTTCGAAAGAGTGAAATAGTAAACTGGACCAATAGCGGAAATGGTATAGTGAAAACTGTGCCCATCCTGGAGACAACGCAATCCGCTCACGCGTGGGCCACGTGCCGGCCACGTGGTGTAGGTATCCGCGAGTTTGCCGAGCAGGCATGTAATCATTCTGCTGTAAGACAGGGAAGAGAATATGAACAATTTCGTGGCTTTCAATTAACCGCTTCACGAGAGATACGATTCACAAGGATTCCGCCATCTGCGTTGGATCTGTCTAATTTATTTCTATAGTTATAAAGGTGTACGTGTAAAACAAAGTTCTTTTTTCCATCAAAGAAGACACCTATGGCGCGCTGTCTGCTCACTTACATGTTTTCTAACGTGGAACAGTTCCATCCATGCTCTGGTAGGCTGTGGCGTTTGCTCAGCAACTTACGTTTATTTTGTCGACATAGGCATTCAATGCATGGGCTTTAGTTTTTCGGCAAATGGACACAATGTCTCGATGAGAAAGATGCAAATTATTACTGCACCAATAACTGCGGAGAACTACGAGAGGTGAACTACAAGTTGGAATCAGCTAGGCCAAGACAGGGGTAATTGGAGATCGCATTCGTCCTGCAGTGGACCTCAATATTGGCTGATGATGATGATGACGACGAGAGAGGTGAAAGTAGTGAAGAAAATGATATGATGTTGTGGTTTCCCGTGAAAAATTCCCATGAAAAGCTAATAGTTGCCGCGCTTTTTCTTTGCTTCAATAATGTCAATGCTGCTCAATGTCTTGTGATATATTAAACCTGCCTTGGCTTGCCGAGCCTTTCGCTGGGTTAACTGTTACAGTTATTGTTAAAACTCCTTTCTCCAGCGCGCACATATTATTACGTACAGGTTGATGTACACAGCCTAAACATTTTTGGATACATTCTTGGCACGTTGGGTTGGCGATGAAGTGAGAACACACATACAAAAATACCCAAGACATTTGACGGGAGTATGGCCAACGTGGTAGCTTATTTGGTGACTGTACCGTACGCTAATTGGGGAGATATGGCTTCGGCTCCCACCCTGGGTCAAGTTGTCTTTTCATCCACTTTCATTTCCCTCATCTACATCTCTTGATTTCGAATTTGTACTCTTCAAATAAACGTGCTAAAATAAGGTGCATAAACTTAGAGGTTAACAAGGAAGCTCGAGAAGAAGTTGAGCTCAAGAAGAAGTTGAGTTGCACAAAGAGCGATGGAAAGAAAAATGTTAGGACTAACGTTAAGAGACATGAAGAGAGCGGTGTGGATCAGAGAACAAACGGGGATAGCCGATATTCTAGCTGACATTAAGCGGAAGAAATGGAGCTGGGCAGGCCATGTAATGCGTAGGATGGATAACCATCGGACTATTAGGCTTACAGAATGGATACCAAGAGAAGGGAAGCGCAGTCGAGGTCGGCAGAAAACCAGATGGGATGATGAAGTCAGGAAATTTGCAGGCGCAAGTTGGAATACGCTAGCGCAAGACAGGGGCAATTGGAGATCGTAGGGACCTGCCTTCGTCCTGCAGAGGACATAAACTATAGGCTGATGATGATGATGATGATGATGATGATGATGAAATAAACGTAACAATTTCCCTACGATTTCTCCATGGCTTCTCTTTCTCTTTTATTTATACGATTTTTAGCTCACGAAGAATCTATCCCGTCAAATCCCCGTATTTTCCTCCATAATTAACTGTCACCTGCTCTCCTTCTCTAAAAGGCAAATGCGAATTGAGGCTGAATGCCGGCTGCAAAATCGAGACCCTGAGGGCTTGCGGAGACGACTACGTGCCCTATAAGAAAGGGCCGCACCTGCACGAGTCTGGGCAAGAGTTCGACGAGGGATGCAAGTGAGTGACGCAGCAGAGTTCATGCTTGTTAGAAAAGAACCGAGGCAGCTTTTCTAATACGGCCGGCGGTATACAGCCGCTACGACGTTGTGCTGCTTAGCACAAGGTTGTGAGCTTAGATTCCAGATCGCGACATCCCCGTTATGCTAGATATGGTATGCAAATACGTTTCGGTAAGAACATTTAATTTCCTTTGAATCATTTTTGGTGGTCAAATTTAATCGGAAGCCCTATACCACGCTGTCTCTCGTAGCCCACAGTGTAGCTCCGCGAGTTGGAGCACGTAATTACTTTTTCAATAATGTTGGTCAAATTTAACCGCCGTATTCAATACACGTCTTGGCTTTGTCAATTTCGGATTAAAACAGCGCCTGACGTGAACATTCCCAATACGCTCATTGTGTTTCCTTGAGTGCACTCACGTCATGCGTTGTCGTGAGCCGGACTTGACCAAGACAAGTCGTCGCTTAATGTGAAGGCGCATTTCTGATGCGGAGGTAACTCTCGGTATTCAGAAATCAAACACCACGCCACAATTACAAAAGATGGAAAGTAAAAAGAGAGGGGGGGGCCAGAGAGGTTAGCGAGTGCATAGACAAGCTGACTATTCTGTACTGGGATAAAGGGGGTAATGCTAGTCAAAGACGATACGAGCAAAACGGAGGTTAAATAATGAAAAGCGGGTGTCATTCCACTCTGTGAAGGTGAACGACCAGTGAAGTTGCTTCACACGCAACACAGGGGCCACACAGAATGGGGGGGCCACGTATAGTTCCGACTCCCGAGGAGCAACGCGCCTACGAAGAGCGACGAGAATGCAGTCGGCGCGGGAGTGCGCTCTATACACGCGGCCTCCCCATTACGACGATGAAAGAAAAGTGAACTTCAAGATGGAGGACTGAGCCTGTTTTATTTACACGCGCGATGGTGCCGCCGCCACGGAAGGGCGGCAGGAAACTAGGCGTGCAAGCGGTTGGAAAGTCGACAAAGAGAGGGTGGTGCGAACTTAGACATGGCCGTTGCGGGTCGGCCTTTCGGGATAAGATACGATCGTATCTTCCCGCGAGATATACCACAACCATGTGGCTCATCGGTAGATGTCACCCCAGTTGTTGCATTAGACCAGCGATGTCTACCATTTTTGGGCCCTGCATCGGCCCTTCTTGTGCCACTGAGTGAGGGAGAAGCTTAACGTCACCCACGGCACTCTCGACCCAAGCGCGCGCAGCAAGACAGCAGCGCCCCGTTGTGGCTAGGCAGCCGCTCCGGCCGCTGGAGCTGTGGTCCGTTTACTTTCTTGGCCGATAGTACATTTTTAAAATGTAGCAAAACGCATTTTTTACGTGTAAGATTTTGTTCATGTTTTCTGTATTATTTGAAGCGATACGATTGTGGCTGCCTTACAGGTTCTGCCAGAAAGTCTGATGTAGCTTCGCCAGGCATGTTATCATAATTCATTATCAAAATTAATATTATCGTTACCAATAATGTTTCGCCATACAGGCGATACTGCCAACTTTATTGTGACAGCAATTACAGGGACGGCTGAAGCGCGTTCGTGCTGCCCTCGCTCTGTTGGGGTATGGTTCAGTGCTAGAGCGTGGCGGTTAATAAGGTGTAAAAGCAAATACTATATTCTGAGGTTTTACAACACCCTGGTGCATAAATCGTCATTAGTGCAACCAAGAGTAAACTTCTAGTTACGAACCCCAACTCTTTCCCTTCGGTCTCACCTTGAGCCCCATTGAGAGGACGATGATGATGATGATGATTTCTAATGGCACACCCTGCGAAGTTTATTTGCTCGCTTTCTGCACCAACCTTGAAAAGCTATAAGGGCCACGCCACAAGCATTGACGTTGCAATTGATGGGCGCAAATTAGAAGGCGAATATAAGAGATGGGAAGTCACATTAGGGAACCCATATTGGCAGATATTTATGTACTTGTAGATAACCCAAACAAACAGACGCAATGAATTGCCATGTAATTCGTAAAGCAGATAACCGGTTGTAGGTCACAGTATAACAAAACTGCTGCCAAAGAAGAGAAAGCACAGTCGGAGCCAACCAATGATTAGGTTGAGTGATCAGAGTAAGACATTTGTAAGCATATATACAGCATGGAATCCGCCGACGTAAAATAGATGTGAAATTATTGATGAATGTTCAATGGCTTAAGTACCCGATAGCACGGACAACAAATATAGTCATGGTTCGGTAGTTAGTCTTAGGATGTCGCTAGTGGAAAGCGTAAATCAAGCTACGACACATGATACGATTTTCTCAGCATTCCAGTATGCGACTATTATTTTATCACAGTGACTCTACAACAAATAATTTATAGCTATTCGTACTACACAGGAAAATCTTTTCCGCGCCTAGGGATGCTTAGTTTGTTGCATTTGTACACTTGAAGCGCCCAACTGTTGAAGTATCTTGACTGGGACCACCTGGTCAGCACCAGGCGGTCCAGATTCCAACTACCACCTCTTTAGTCACAGCTGCAGTACTGACCTGTACAATAACAATATTTTACTGCCTTAAATGCAATGGTGTGAGCGATGGCATAAACTAGCGCATTTAAGGGTGCAAAAATGTTTACTGCGTAACAACGTCATCCAAAAAGTTTCTACCAGGTTCCAATCGGTTCCGAAAATCAGAGCAATCGTGCTTTGTACGCGAATCATGTGGAATTCCCCATTGTACAATCCGAAGGCAAACCCAATCGATCACTGAATCAATCGCTATAACCATCTGTCATGAGTTTCACAGCGTGTCCTATATTTCGGTGCATATTTCATATCTCTGTGCTTCATTACATATAGCGTGTGCCTTAATCCCAGGAAAGACAAGACACAGATCCCTTGCACGCTCAAGTTCATCAATGACTGTACCGATGGATTGCCCAAAGCCGCGTCACTGGTGGCAATAAAGGCGTTGGAAGAGAACATCGAGGCTGTCTGCAACATTGGTTCGGATCCGTACAAAAGTATGTGCGTTTTGTTACATCTCTGCATTTTTCGCAGGCATGTCAGACGCATACCTAGAATAAGTGTTGACAGTGGTATCTAAGAATAGCGTTTTCTCTCAAAAGATAACGCGACAACGTGGAATTGTGCAGTGTCACCAGTTTCATGATATTGAAATTCACTTCCGAGGAAGTCCGTAGGGTGGAGTAATATTCATAAAAGGGAAAATGTATCATTTACCAGAATGAAGTTCGAAGCTATAAAGAACGATATAAGAAAATGAAGTTTCGTTGTAGAAGAAAAAACCGTCCTGGTCCAGGAGTTTCTGATCACATTTAGTCGGACATGCCTTAGATGACATGTACACCAAGGTAATAACCAAACCTAGTGAAACTTTGCTAA